>NW_020653900.1:11559029-11624236 GCF_003589595.1 Hyposmocoma kahamanoa
TCTCACTCAGCCAGTGATTCTACTCATAGAGTACAGCCTAGTCTACATCCCTCTTCCTCACAGCTGAAGGGGTGAATATCCCTAGCTGGTAGTCTACCTATGATAGGCAACATACATAGTGATCAGCCTTTACTACAGGCTAGCCACACACTGCTCGGAAGCTATCAACTTACCAACAGGTAACCACCGAGGAGGCTATGGCTTTGGTCTGCCAAAAACCTGTCTAAAAGGACAGACCATGATCACATCCTAAACAAACAAATAAAAATATAATTACTCGTTAGCTATCCTAGCTAATTAGGGAACCTGACTAAACTCTAACACTTTATTTCATCGACCCTAAACTGGCTGAACGACCCTATCAAACTTCTAAACATTGCTACAAAACTATTTCCCTAAACTCCCTAAAGCTAAGCTATCTCCAACGTGCATGCTGCCACAACGACGACACAGGCTTGAACATCCATCGGACGATCACTGGGTTACATCACTATTGATCTCGCAGCTGCCTTAGTCCTCATTTTGCAGCTATCACGTTCCATCAGCTTCACTTACTATCTTTAACCAAACAAAAACCAACCCACATATAACGCTAACAACATATTCTAACTACATATATGGGATGAGAGTATACCACATGAAGAATTTCTAATAATTAAATAAATATATTTTCCCCGAATGCAGACAGTTGTTGTTCATCTTGAAGAGTGAGCACGAACTATGCACATATACTGGATAATATATCTATCAAATTAAAAAAGGGAAAAAGAAAATTTAAATTAATAATATAAAACCGGGATCATTTTAAAACTTTGGTTTATTTTACCAATTTACATGTTTAGGGTTACGAAACAATAATCTTAATATTAATGTCAAGATCTTCTATTTTCTTAACATTCTTTTTCAAAGCATTCTAATTATGAATCTCACTCAGCCAGTGATTCTACTCATAGAGTACAGCCTAGTCTACAGTACTAAGTAAAAGAAAGCCGACATTGCCTGTCGATTACAAATAGTGATAATTTTTGCCTGAATGTCAACAATGGTTAAAATTTCGCGTTCCATAATGGTACATATACCATTAATGACTGTGTTTATGCGAAAACGTACTTATATCTTGTGGTTCCACCATTACGATAAAATCAAGCTGCTCGTGTATAATTTAGTAGCATTTAAAATAAACGACAGTAATAAAATGACGCCCTGTGGAACTCCTTAGAGACCTCCCTACACTTGAACTAGTCATGTGTGAATACGATTTTCGTATTCAAACATTATTCGAATAAGTAGACAAATAATGCCTTAACGTATATGGTGCTGAAAAATTTCATATCGTATATTTTTTATTTTAGACTATAAATTAAAATTATCGGTAAAATTATTTTGATGATGATACTGATTGATATGATATGATGTTATCTGAGAGCACCTTTAAATTCGATGCTTATGAAGCGCTGCACTAAGGACACTGTGGCGCTGCAGCCGCGCCATTACTAATTTTCACAGAATATTTAGAAGCTGAGCTGCTGCGCCACTGTCATGACACGCGGTCGCCAATTTTGCAATCACAATTAGTAAACTAGAAATGCAGCGCTTCGGCAAGCGTCTTTTTTGAAAGTGCTCATATTCTGTACTGGTAAATAAATTTGCATATAACTAATAATATGATCAGTAGCTATGTATAAAATAACACCAGTGATCCAGTACAACTTAAAATAAAAAGTTTATTTTATCTACTAACGTTCTGTCTGCAAAAAGCGAGTAAAGAATAATTTTGGAAATAGATTGGCTGTAGTTTACTACAAGATAATAAAACTCAGGTACACGAAAATATTTATATTTTATTAGGTAATTGGACATTTTTTTTTAAATAGTTAAGTGACGGGACGAACAAGTCGTGCACCTGATTGTAAGCGAACGCCTGTCCATAACAATTGCAGTACTACTCAGAGCTTAAAATTACAAAGATCTGAGTGGCACTGCCAATGTGCCCGACACACTGAGACTTAAGTTAACAAGTCTCATGTGCCTGTAATTTAAACCAACACTCGTACCCTTCAAAACTGGAACGCAGTAATGTTCACACTGCTGCTTTGCGGCAGAAATAGGCAAAGTGGCAGTACTTCCCTTAACGAACTCTTTCACAAAGAGCTCTACTGCTAATCCAGGGAGGATTCAGCCGAGTCACTCCGGCAGACTCCGCTGTCTGGTTTTGAGGCTACCACTAGCCTTTTTGTATTTTCCAATTCGAAAATAAAAACCTCGAATTTATTATTCAATTTCAAATACCAATTCGAATGAATGCGTCCCATCCCTTCAAACCTGGAATCTAACCGCCACCCCAGCTAGTTACCAGTAATGACAGGCGTTTACAAGGCACCCATATGGCACTAGTACAATACCGCGGGTTTGTTTATTTATCCCTCGAGATAAAAGTTAATTGTGTGATGATTCGATACCATTTGTTCATTTCGAGATTTTTTGGTGCATAATTTTGCTATTAACTGGAGTTCACGTTGTACTTTGCATGTTTTTACTTTTTAAACATGCTATACATGGGGGTAATATAAAAGGTACGTTAAAAATTTAGGATATCAAAATGTCGCGACATGATAGATTTACATAGGAAAACGAAAAATATTTAGTAAAATATAATTTGGCATTTTCTTATTCCAAAGCAAGATCCGAAATTGGTAACCTTTTAAGGAGTTTCAGTGCGCGCAAAATTAACACAAAATGTTTTCAACCGTATGTGCGTAATTAATTAGGTACAATTTCAGTTTTATATTAAATGCCGTAAAAGATTTGGACACTAACAATCTTAATATAATATTAAAAAACTGAAATTTTGTTGTATTTGCGTGCACTTGGTGCGAAATTTTGCACACGCTAAAAAAACGCTTATATCCTTCTAAATGTCTTACATCCAAATACCTTAAGTCTCCATTGAGCACAATCTGAAAAAAGGCTGAAAAAACTGACAACAAAAGAATGTTTTAATTTTCTTTGATACCATGTGATGGGCCGAACAAGTCTTGCGCCTGGTGGTAAGCGACGCGCCTATAACATTTGCAGTGCTACTCACAGCTTTAAATCACAAGATCTGAGAGGCACTGCCACTGCGCACTTCACACTGAGACGCAATTTGACAAGTCTAATGTGCTGCCAACAGATATAGGTTAGGTTAGTACTTGATGAACTCACGATGTAATGTAACATATACGAGTAATGTAAAGTATTTACATTTTTATTGAATTGATATTCAATTTTTTTTAATGTGAAATTACTCCATTCATTGTTATTATTGTTAATACAAAGATCGAACACTTAGAAAAAGTCCGTCAATCCGGCCGAATTCGAACCGACGTCTTCTAGCATACCGTGTCAGACGCTATACCAACTAAGCCACGGAACGAACCAGCGAACCTCACGACTTTTGCTATGTGCTTGTTGTTGTGTCTTTGTATTTGGTTTTTCAACGACTTTTTAGCCGTAGCGCCATCTATGAGAAATCTGTGAAAGTATTTCGTCACCCAGTCAGATACCTTTTCAGCTACCAGTCCCGGCTAGGGATGTCGCTATTCACGGCATAGCATCTGGTACGGTACGCAAGAACACACCGGTTCGAATCCGGCCGGGTTGAAGGAATTTTTTCTGAGTGTTCGATGCTTGTGTTAATAATTAATGTAAACTATCAATATTAAAAGATTAACTAGACTATCCGCCGCGAGTGGGTGTATTATTACCCTTATCGCGACATTTATAACTCACGGCGCGAATGACGGTGTCATTACCCGCACTTACGCCTACTCTCTACACGGTACTGACGTCAACAAAAGACACCGTTTCACAATTCATATCCACAAGTTAAAATAAAGGATCAATTTATTCTAGCCTGTTTATGCTAACAAATTCAAGGACTATATTACTAATACCATAGACAACAATTTTTGTTCCATTATGACTGTTAATAATTCATCAGACTTTAGTACACAAATAAAAATATTTATATAGAACACATTTATATTTATATAGCTCTAAACAGTAATAACAATGTGCGGTAACAATAGAAAGTGGAGTTCGTAGGGGAGGACGCTTGTAGTTTGAACTTACTAACTTAATACCAAATGCATATCTAAAAAGTGTCAGATAGTACAACAAAAACTTAAAAGTTTATTTTTGGTAAATTTATTATATTTTCTGGATTTAAATCGGTATATTTGTTTTATCAAACAAACCAACGTTTTGGGCCCTTTAAACGGTCCCATAGTCACGGTTGACGGTTGACACCATGGGACCTGTAAAGGGCCCGAAACGTTGGTTTGTTTGAAAAAACAAATATATAAGCGATTTAAATCCGGATAAAATAGTTTCATTTCCTATGTGTAACAATCGCGAAAACCTAAGAACTCGATATGTTTTCTTTTTGTTTTGATAATGTCAATTGATCATATTTTAGGTTTTAACGACTGTTTTAAAATATTTACGTCCTGTTTCAAAATTAAATTTTGGTTTTAATTATCTTTAAGTTTTAAATTGAATTTAAAAAAGGACGTAAATATTTCAAAATAGTCGTGAACAATTAAAACACGCTCCCCCAAAAATTTCTCGAGGAACCTTTGTTTCTTTTCTTAAATTTTTTTTAATACCAAGTGACTGAACGAACTAGTCATGCTCCTTTTTCAACCGATTTCAAAAAATTAGGAGGTTCTCAATTTGACTGTCTGTTTTTTTTTTTGTATGTATGTTACGCGATAACTCCGGAATTATCATATCATATCATATCATATCGTTTATTGCATTATGTGGTACAGTAAGGTCTTAAAAATAATACATAACATGATCCAACATAAACCCTGTAAGGGCACAGCAATTTGACTTACTTCACTAGGTACATTGTAAATTATTAATTATAATCGATGAATTCTTGCAAATTGTAAAAACAGTTCGACAGTAAAAAAACCTTTAACTTATTAACAAACATACGTTCCGTTACAATATTTCGTATTATGAGGGGTATTTTATTATAAATTTTTATTGCCATATATTTTTATTGCGTGCCAGAAGATACAATGTGTAAATTTGTAAATGAACCAACCAATTTATTTCTTTTCCTTAATCTAGCTTTATAAGTATCATTACTTTCTTGTTCAAATAGATGCGTATATTTTCTTACAAACTTACAAATTTATTATACTATACTGATAATACCGGTTTTCATGATATCTCCCTAGTGTACCTCCATAGTGGTCCCATTTCATTTTGAAGAAAATCATCCACCTCTAAGGGTGGCTGATCACGCATGAACATTGATTTTTATAAATAGCGCCTAAATTTTACTTAAATAGCAATTATTTTAATGCTTGGTTTTGCTATTCTTCAATTCAAGGCGTTTTTCTCTCTCCATATACTTTGAGTAGTGAGAACCGATTTTTATTATCTCCTGTGTCAAGTCCTGTATAGTGGCGACCTAGGGGATATTTTAATAAAACTTGGCAAATAGATGTAATTCCACGTACTTTTCAGGTCGGTTTTTTTAGTACTCTGTACTGAGATTATTTTTGTTTCGAGGAGGATGATGTTATATTATTATTAAGTTGAAGGTATTAGTCAATTGTTTGCACGATCCTGTGTACAAAAAAAAAACCAGTCTGTTTCCAACAACCATCGTTTCATTATACATTACAGGTGGTAAGCGACATGCCTCTCCATAAAAGTTGCAGTGCCATTCAGAGCTTTAAATCGCAAAGATCTTATAGGCACCGGCAATGCGCCCGTCACCTGAGACAAGTCAAAAAAAAATTGACAAGTCCCATGTGCCTATAATTTCACAGTAATGCTAACATTACTGCTTGGCGGCAGAAATAGATAAATGTGGCAGTACTTCCCTGGACGAACTCTTTCACAAGGAGCTTTGTTTCTACTAAAATTATCAGTACATTAGTTTTTTTAATATTATCGCTATTGACGTAAAAAAACAATACCGTGTAATACGTTTCCAGATCCAACAGCAAGTTATTTAATATTAAAGTTACATTTCTTTATGATCGTTTCTGCACACCGTCCAACCCTCCACAGGGTGTGACAGGCACCCCCACCCCCTTTAAACAAAGCCAGCCAATTATTATTAAATATTTGCAGCAAAATTTATGGCTGCTGCAGTAGGTAAATTGCCGCGCAGACAATACCGCCGTAATCGCTACCTGCACTTAATTAGAGTAATTAATGCGTTTACACTGTTTAGACACGAACAGAGAAAGAGAGAGAAAGGACGAAGCGAGAGAGAAAGAAAGATATAAATAGAGAGAAGGTTACAAGAATGAAACAAGATTAAAGGACGCCGAAGATGTTTTTTTACTATTAACTTGTGACGTGGGTCTCACGTTGAGTAATGAAAGTAAGTAACGATCGGTCCACATGAATTTGAAGGTAAAGGAAATAAAAAAGAAAGGACAGGCCCAAAAGGGCATTTATTAGTATTGTTGCTGCTTATATTTTTTACATAAGAGCACGTCTGCTCGCCTCGAGAATTTTGTATGGAGTGACGATGGAACGGAGCAAAGTAAGAATGGCGAAGAAAAAGAATTAAAGAACGATTCAAAATTTCAAAAGTAAGCGGCCAGGAACTAAAGAAAAGGGTGATGAAAAGGTGATATGACGATGAAAGAGATCGCATACCAACTTATGTCTTAGGATGACAGGTGCAGTGGCCGTGCCCCTCAGATCAGCTTTCAGCAACTGTTGTGGCCAAGCGTGACGCTTACCACCAGGCACACGACTTGTTCGTCCTACCACTTGGTATCATAAAAACGGTGAAAACATTTTACATTTATAATAAAAATGGATCGTGATCGTGTGTCGATAGAAATGAATTGCTACATAATCTCAGTACACACTACTTAAAAAACCGACCTCAAAAGTACGTGGAATTACATCTATTTGTCAAGTTTTATTGAAATCGGTTACCGAAAAGTGCGCAAACCCGGATTCATCCCCTAGTTCGCCACTATACAGAACTTGACACAGGAGATAATAAAAATCGGTTCTCACTACTCAAAGTATATTGAGAGAGAAAAACGCCTCGAATTGGAGAATAGCAAAATCAACCAATACAATAATTGCTATCTATAAATCGCTATTTATCAAAACGAATCTTCATGCGTGAACAGCCACCCTTAGAGGTGGACGATTTTCTTCAAAATCAAATGGAACCACTATGGAGGTACCCTCTTTCCAACAAAAAAAGAAACATCAAAATCGGTTCTCAAATGAATTATCACGTAACATACATACAAAAAAATACAGTCGAATTGAGAATCTCCTCCTTTTTTTGAAGTCGGTTAATAAAAACGGTCCAATATAAGCCTATAATTAAAAGATAGACTTGCCAACAATGTATAACCAAAGGGTGCACAACTGCAGTTCTTTTCAAAAAGAGCATCATTTAAAATTTTTTAATTCTTTAGCACTGACTTCATTTATATAATTATAACATAAAATACAGGTGTATCTTTTCATGTAAAGGGATTTAACGAAGAATGATTTTGAATTCAACAAGCTTTAGTTAAAGAAGGGGCCAATAGTTCACCCCTTGACAAATTGCGAGAATTGTTGTTTTCGATTTGTTTGATATCCATTACTTTTTCATCGATGGTACGTTCTAGACGGTTAAAGCAAATTTGTTTCCAAATGTGTTACTATTGTGGTAGCAATTACCAACAAACGACCACAAAGTTAGCAAAAGTTACTATAACAAAAAAATACCTCTCCTTTTAAATGTCAATACCTAACTGCTCCCGTGGCCGAACGGTTACCATGACTGCCACGCAGAGGGTTGATTCCCGGGCCAGAAGAAATATTTGTATGGAGATGTAGTTCATATTTGTACAAGATGTAGGCTCGTGAGTTTGGGTGTAACTTGTGGTTGTCTATGTATATGTCCATGGCACCCGCGACACAGGGTTTCCCTAGTGCGGGGCTATGTTGAGTGTGTGCATTATTTATTTTTGCTTTCATAAATTGTACATGCACTCTAATTCTTTTATTTTTATATTTTTTTAACATTATAAAAAAACAGACGACTTCAAACTTTGCTTATATGTATGTTTGCTTGTATGTACATAGAAACTAAAACTAAAAAGTTAACAATCGGTTACCGGAAAGTGAGAGAAACCGGATTAATCCCCTAGTTTGCCACCCTTAGAGGTGGATAATTTTCTTCAAATTTAAATGGGATCAATAGTGAAGTACCCTCTTTCCAACAAAAAAATAATCATCAAAATCGGTTCACAAATGCCGGAATAATTGCGTAACATACATACAAAAAAAAATACAATTAAAACCTCCTCCTTTTTTGAAATCGGTTACAAAAATACATTTTAATTGAGAAAAAGAGGTAGTTTTTTAAAGTCGATTAAAAATTGATTTTAAAACCACCGGGTTACCGTTGACGATGGGCCCAGAGTGTAAAGATGAAAAAGAAATAATACGCAATTTTAGATTCGAAAAAATAGTTTCATTTCCAATGTCTAGCAATCTCGAGAACCTAATAATATTTCCAGGATATTACCTTCAAAGAACAAGCAATGTACATCATCCATATATTTGCCATCTCTTCTTTCCCAACTCGATCTCCATAAAAGGTCTTTCTAAATGCAGGTACAAGGGCCGAACCCATACCTCACACCTGTAATAATTTAAGTAATTCGATATTCCTTCTCGATTTGGATTAGCCACGTGTCCTCCTTATTGAATGATGGGTAATTATTGATGTAGAAATAATTTATTTATGTCGTTAAATTGCATTGGCGCGAACACTATGTGGGTTGGTTTTATTTTATTTTTTCTGATACCATGTAACAGGGACGAACAAGGCATGCGCCTGGTGGTAAGCGACACGCCTGTTTATAGGAGTTACAGTGCCACTAAAAGCTTTAAATCGCAAAAATCCGAACGGATCTCAGATCTTCAAAACCGGAACGTAGTAATACTCACATTACTACGGCAGAAATAGGTAAGGCAGTACTTCCCTGACCTCGAGGAACTCTACTACTACTAAATGTATCCTGGCTATCAGGGATGACGACATCATATCTTCCTGCGATAAAAATAATCCACGCGCAAATAGCGTTTTCGTGTCTGGTAAGTTGGAGCTTTACTATCGCCAACGCATCTGACACTGAAAAAAAAAATCTTTTGGAAAAAGTCTGTGTTCCAAGCTTGGTAAAACAAACACTCCAAATTATTTGTTTGTAACTTATAGTTAAACTGATATTTTCACTATCGAGATTATTATCTTTTTTGTGTTCTCTACGCTTCAGCCATAGCTTGTAATGAAAGAATACATTACAATTAACCAACACCTCAGCAAAAATGACAATTATGTTTTAATGTAGTAGCAGTAGAGCAACTTGTGAAAGCGTTCGTCCAGGGAACCACCTTACCTCAAGCAGTAATGTGAACATTACAGAGTTCCGGTCGTGAAGACAGTGTCAGAGTGACAGTGCCCATCCGATGTTTGCGATTTAAAGCTCTGAATGTCACTGCAACTGTTATAGACTGGCGTGTAGCTAACCACCAGACACACGACTTGTTCATCCCGTCACTTGATATTATGAAATTAAAATTTCTCCTTAACATAAATTACATTTGAATAAAGTATGTTAACTTCTTTAAACGTAGAATGCGCGACCTTCTCCATTAGAGTACAACATACTGTATTAGCAACCATCTTGAATAATCGTAAGAGATTCCTCACCATGTAACACATAGAACCGACGCTAGCATCTTTTACATGAACCGTTGAATAAAACATGCCCACCACGTGTCCCTAATGCACTCATCAATTATTACTCAGCACTCCCCTCTGGAGAAGCTCTTATGATAACTTCTGAATCTGGTGAAACGCCCTCTTTCTAAAAGAAATGTTTGTGCTACCTACATTTATCTAAAACAAGTCTATCGACTTCCGGATTATCGAATCAGATGAATTGGTTCTTGCATTGTTTACTTTTTAATAATTGCCTCCGTGGCCGAACGGTTACCATGCCACGCAGAGGTTCCAGCTTCGATTCCCGGCCCGGAAGAAATATTTGTATGGCTTACGTGTTTGGGTGTAATTTCTGGTTGTCTATCTGTGTCCATAGCACCCGCGACATTGTGTTCCAAGTGCGGGGCTATGTTGAGTGTGTGCGTTAATATTATTATTTAATTTTATTATTAAAGAATAACAACAGTCAAGTTAAATATATCTTACAAAGAACAATTTTTATTTGTCTTAAATAAGTTAGGTCAAAATAGTCGTCCACAATGACATAAATTATTGCAGCCTTATAAACAAATAGAACAAAACAATATTAGTAGTGGGCTTAGAGACTTTTGAATTTTATTAAAGTTAATAATAACTTATTTGTCATGGTTTTACATATTAATAATATATATAGAAATATATTCATACTTTGCATGCATTTATATCCATAAAACATATAGAAAACATGTGGGAATTAAGTAAGGTATAAAGAAAGATTAAAAAACATCACAAACTGTGTAAATGTTACGTATCTATTTTTGCCTTGGGATTTTTTTTATTATTATACCAAATGACGGGACGAACAAGTCATTCGCCTCGTGGTAAGCGACAGGCTTGTCCAAAACCGTTGCAGTGCCACTCAGAACATTAAAACACAAAGATCTGAGAGGCACTGCCAGTGCGCCCGTCACCCTGAGACATAAGTTGACAAGTCCCATGTGTCTGTAATTTCACCAGCACCCTTACTCTTCAAAACCAAACAGGGCAGTACTGCCCTGAATTGGACGAGCTCTTTCACAAAGAGCTATACCTACTGAAATTAAAATTTAGTGCCTCTAGTAGTCAATGTACAGGGAATTTTCGAGTTTGAGACCACTGTGAGAATGTTTCGCACAGTTATTTTCTTATTATCGAAAATAAGAAGGTTTATATTGCATCACCACCAACCAATTTATACGTCCCACTGCTGGGTACGGGTCTCCCCTCATACGAGGATTTAGGCCTTACTCCGCCACGCTGGCTCAATGCTTCTTCAACGTACAGCTCATGATAAATTTCAAATTAAGTATCGCACATAATTTCCGAAAACTCAGAGACGCAAGCTCGGATTCAAACGCACACGGTCCTCTTAATATTCTTACACTAGCGTCACAGTACATATCTAAAAGAAGAATTGTAATTTTTTTTTATGAAAAATAGTGACAGACGTAACATTAATACGAGGAATAAAAATAAACTAGCTGTTCTTGATAGTCGTCTTCACAAAGTCACAAATTCATTTAAAGGCTTCTATAACAAGATAGTGAAACAAAAACTTTATACTAAAGGTTATTATACAACCTCTGCGTTGCATTAGCTCATGGAGGTAGTCTCGATCTCTGATGTTTGAAAGCAAAAAAAAATATTGTAAATTTTGAATGTGTATAAATGTTATTTATAAAAAACAACCCCTGGAGTTTCTTGCTCATTCTTCTCAGGGGAATCTGCCTTACGAATGAACAGTAGAGTTTAACCAATGTGACGATTTCTTTATTGATTTTAATTCTGCTTGATAAGCCGAACTGATCGGCTACCGCGAGAAGCTTACGTATTTTAAAGCGTATTTATAAGGCGTATAAATAAATGGCAATTAAGAACGCACACAGTCATAGATAGCCCCGCACTAGGGATACGCTGTCTCGTGGTTGCCACGGACATCATGAGAGAAATACATATAGGCCATGCATATATTTCTCCCGGCCTGGAAATCGAATCCGGAACCTCTGCGTGGCAGTCTAGCATGGTAACTGTTCTATATTATTAAAAACTTTTTCTTAGCTGTGGGCGCGCAGGATATACATATAAAGATAATGTATATGTATTTGTGTATCGTGAACCCGAACTGGGACCGTGTTAACTGTTGGCACTTAACGATTCTAATCCTTCGCAAGTTTTAATGCGTGCGCGCCGTCCGCGCCCGCGGTGGAAAAAAGGGAGTCCGCTAAGTCGAGAAAAACTGCACAATTTCACACGACCCATATTAAGGTAAGCAACGTATACTACGGGACACGTGGAATAAGAAATGAACTAGCATTTAAATTTGATTAAATCTTTATGGTTCGTAAGTAGTTTATCGCGTTTTGTTATCTGTGTCTCTTCTGCTATAAAATATCGTGAGCTACACTTACACTTGTACTTGTTCGTTTGGTATCACAAAGTCGAAATTTTTTTTGTCCGAAATAACGTTTGTTTGACTTTTCATTACACCGAAAACCGAATTATAACAGAACAGTTGTTCTTTCAAGATATGTTCCATTTTATCGCAAAGTCACGATTAGGTTCGGTTAAGTTTGGTTTAAAAGAAAAAACATTTTCCTCTCAAAATTACTTTCGAGGTTATGAAATTTCGATCAAACGTTATTTCTGGAAAACGTCATTTCGGACTATTGATAGATAACCTCGTTTGGTAAAATAAAGTCACGTCAAAAGTGTTTTTATCACATGAGTCATAATAATTATACATTTCGAAATTTTTTGATCTCGTTTAACGGAAAGTAAAATGTAAATCCAGCATGCTGTTCACTGTCTTTTAATCTTTTTTTTTATAAGCTCGCTTTCTCCCACTGCTGGACACAGGCATCATCCCTCTTTTCTAATTGCTCTCGATCTTAGGCAACGTCTGGCCAGACGTTGGCTTTTTAACGAAAAAGGAGTCCAAGTCATCCCGCCGTCGTCGACTGGTCTACCGCGTCTCCTTTTTCAGTTGTAGGGCTTCCACTCTGTGGTTATCCTGGCCTACAAGTCTCTCGGCATGCGGCAGACGTGACCAGCCCAGTCCCACAGGCTTTTAATCGTGGGATAAATCCGATAAACCGGATACATACCCTAATTTTTTAAATTCCCTTTTATTCAAGTTTGAATGGGATCACTACTGAAGATCCTTTCCAACAAACAAAGAATCATTGCAATCGGTTCACAAATAATGTAAGCCGGAGTAATCACACAAAAATATTTTTAATAATTTACAAAATATTTTTTTGAGATGTCATAAAGACCATAACACAGTTTTATAATATTGAAATTGTTTAATGATATATCGAGTTCTTAGGTTTTCGCGATTGTTACACATAGGAAATGAAACTATTTTTCAGTCAACCGTGATCATGGGACCTGTATAGGGCCCGAAACGTCGGTTTGTTTGAAAAAACAAATATACGCGATTTAAATCCGAAAAAATAGTTTCAATAAGTTCCGATAAGTCGAACACGTTAACTAATTTTAACTGTTTTTAAAAGAGAATTTTGTGCTCTAACTTTTTCAATTTAAAATGGATATTTGACCATTTGTCACTTAGCCGCGTTTTATTTAATTATTGATTGTACAGGAAAATACAAATCACATTTAGCAAAACGGAAAACACAAACAAAAGGTAGTCAGCTTATTTCTATAAGAAATTTCTTCTAAGTAAACTTTTTTTTAAGAAATTTCACTTAAACTTTATAACTCTCATAATTATTCATAAAAAGTAAATAGTTAAAGTTATACAAATAGAAGTAGAAATGGAAATTATTTATTGGAACGCCACATTAAAGAAAGAAACTCAAAAGTCAACTGTTTCGTTCGTAGAATCTTGAAGCCTCCATCTTGAAAAGTTGTCATTTTGAAGATGTGGCCTTATTAGATACTTAAGCCTAAATACTTAGGACATCATGTGTACAACCTTCACATCTAGTATTCTCGTTGTAGTAAAACATGTCATTCAGTTTCCTTCAAATACCTTCCCTTAATTGCACTTCAAATTGTAAGTACTATTGAGCGACAACAGAAAAACATTTAAGCATAATTATTTGTTCAAGTATTCGTCATTATTGGAAACATTTATCATATAAAATGAAACTGGTTTTTCGAATCTAAATTACGTATATATTTTTTTTTATATAGATATAGAGCCATGGTCACGACCGACTCCTAGATCCGAAAAAATAGTCTCATTTCCTATGTGCAACAATCGCGAAAACCTAAGAACTCGAAACATTTATCCTTATTAAAGATAAATATAAAGATAATTGATATCTTTTCCGCGTGTAATGATATGTATGTATAACTAAGTTTTTCTAAAATTTACTACATAGTCTAACCCACATTATTCTCAGTAAATAAAGATTAATTATAATCGTGTCATTTGTCCAATCAAAAGCCAAAAACGAACGCTATATTTGGTGATATCTACACTAAAATCATTTTTGACGCCTAACAAGACCCGACAATTTAAACAGATTTATTAATCGTTCGTTAGAAACCGTGGAACGTGGTTTGACCTACCGCCTCTCAAACAGAGGCCGTGGGTTCGAATCCCGGCTCCACACCTTTGTATTGAGCTTTCTCGCCATGAGCTTTTCGCTGACGGAAAACATAGTGAGGAAACCTGCACGTCGAAGAAGGTTCACAACTCTCAGAAAACGTGGGAAGTCACCAACTCGCATTGGGTCAGCGTGGCGGAATTATGACCTAAACTCTCGCCTGAGTTGAGACCCGTGCCCAACTGTGAGACGTTTACTTAAATGGGTTGATAATGGTGATATAATCGTTCCATAGTATACGTTCACGCCCTGAAATTACGGATGGAAATTCCTGTGCACCCGTCCCTTTTCTTCTTAAACCAAAAAAAGGGGACAATATCAAAATAGAAATTATTTTAGGCCGAGCAGTAACGCTTTTAAATGATTTAGGAAGGTTGAACCTTTCGGTAATGGAGTTTCGGACCCTGTTAAAAGCTGTGTAACACGAGCCGATTACATTAATTGATCCTAATTGTAATATGTTCCCGCACGCTGTTAGGCAAAACACAAACTAAGTTTTTATTACTGTTTACACATGTAAAGTTTGTGATCACAATGGCAGCATTAACTGGTCCCCACCTTGTTAGCCGACATGGAAAGTCTAATTTCAAAAACAATAAATTCACTGCTAGGCCTCTTCACAGGGATTGGGCTGTAGTTCCCACACGGACCCAATACCCTTACCCTTCAAAACCGGAACGCAGTAATGGTCACATTACTGCTTGGCGGCAGAAATAGGTAAGGTGGCAGTACTTCCCTGGACGAACTCTTTCACAAGGAATTATACTGCTAGTATAATTGCCTGTTTTGCACAGTTATTCACTTGTTATCGAAAATAAGAAGACTTATATTGTGTCGTCATCAACATATTTTTATATCCCACTGCCGGGTACGGGTTTCCTCTCAGACGAGAGTTGTCCCAATGCGGGTTGGGGACTTCCGACGTCAATCTTCTCCGACGTGCAGGTTTCCTCACAGTGTTTCCCGTCACCGAAAAGCTATGGCAAATTTCTAATTAAATTTCGCAAATAAATTCTGAAAAATTCACGAGTTGCAGGCCCGGATACGAACCCACGACCCTCTTCTTGAGAGGCGATAGGTCAAACCGATGCTACCACGGCTTTTGTAGAAAGACTAATAAGCTATCACAATAACTAAAGATAACTTCGTGAATTTAATGAGAAATCAATTTATGTATTTTTCAAAATCTTTTAAAGTAGAAATGGTGAAATTCAAATTTCTAATACGTAACAGGCAACAACTTCAAACTAGCGTAAACTTGCGTTGATACGATGTAATTAAAAACTATCTCAGTGACTGTAGCAGAACTCGGAAGCGTCAAATTGGCATAGCAACAATGTTATTTTTCGCGTCGCCGCCGCCGCACCGCAATCTGCAAAGAAACAAGTCGAAACTTCTGGATCCACTGCTAATATAGACGACGAAGGTTTCGAAGAGGACCGACGACATGGAATAATACACCTAGTAAACGCATTTAAGGCATCCAATTGTTGTTTATTCATAAAAATTGTCTTGTCATTAAAAATACAAACTTATAGTTGTAGGGAAATTGCGGAAACCTATGAACGCGACAAGTGATAGTTGTGTCATTTATTGCACACTTAAGGTGGCATGTCTGTGTCCTGCTTCGATACAATAGTTTTTTTTTATAATATCAAGGGATGGGACGAACAAGTCGTGCGCCTGATGGTGCGTGTAGCTTAACGCCTGTCTATAACAGTTGCAGTGCAACTCAGAACTTTAAATCACAAGATCTGAGGGGCACTGCCACTGCGTCCTTCACCCTGAGACATAAGCTGACAAGTCCCATGTGCTTGTAATTTCACCAGCACCCTTACCCTTCAAAACCGGAACACAGTAACGCTGACATTACTGCTGGGCGGCGGAAATAGGTAAGGTGGCAATACTTCCCTGGATGAACTCTTTCACAAGGAGCTCTACTCCTACTAAAAGTTCTTACATGGATGTGACTAAACGGTTTTTAGATATTAGAAAAAAACTTTACAATTAAACATGGCATATTTTGAACAAATCGAATGTAGATAATGTTATAAGACCAAAACTATTGTTTTTTATATTGTGCAAATCAAGTATTACGATTAATCATGCTACGTTAGCACTTAAGTGGTATCGATAACATTGGGACTCATTCGTGCAAAAACTTCAAATATAAAATAAAATCTAAAACTAATAAATTCTATGTACTATGAGTACCAGAGCAACGGAATTCACTCTGGGGCACATCCCAAAACTGCCAGATCAGAACCAATTTAGTAATGTAAATGTAAGTGTGCATTTGACTTCCATCTCAACTGATGGAAACTGACAATGAGGCCGACGATGGAGCATGCATACCTAAATAATGCCTATTCACTCTCGCCTTGAAAAGGTCCAAGTTATAACGTTCAGGGAACAAGTCTGCAGGCAGGGAATTCCACTACATAGTCGTTCGCCATATAAATGCGGAAGCGTAACGCTTCGTGCGAATGTTTGGAATATCCACAACATAGGGGTGGAATAGTCTCCGGATATCTCACTCTCCGTGAAATATCCTGTAAAATACCGATAAGCAAGCAACTTTACGTCGGTGTTCTAGGCTCTGCAGCTTCGCCTCTACTAATTCCGAGTCACCTATAAGCCTCTTTGTACGCTTGTCAATTAAATCCATAGTGGCCAGTTGGTATGTAGCAGAGTGGAAGGTGGCAACAGTACTCCATACACGACCGAACTTGTGCTTGACACAGGTGAAGCAACGTCCCGGTGTGAAGTAACGCCTCACCCTGGAAAGGATGCCAAGCTTGGTAGCTGCATTTTTGGCCATGAATTCAATGTATCTGCCGAAGTTCAGATTTGACGACAGGTCCATTCCAAGTAGCTGGAGACGGTCGGTCATCACCTTCAATCCTCCTTATGCATGGTACAAATCATCGGGCCACCGAGTTCGTCTAAAATAAATAATAACGAAAGAGACAGAGATCCAGAAACCTGAGCTGTTAATGATCGTTTGGAAGCTAGTACATTATACAACAAAAATAATAATATCGCACACATTCAACATAGCGCCGCACTAGGGTAACCCTGTATCGCAGGTGCCATGGACATACACATAGACAACCACAAATTACACCCAAACTTACGAGAAAAATAAATGTAGGCTATACAAATATTCCTCCCGACCCGGGAATCAAACCTGGGACCTCGGCGTGGCAGTCCGGCATGGTAACCATTCGGCCACAGATGCAGTTTAAATAAATGACAAGCAATTTGTAGGCGCTACCATTTCCATTATGCTTCAAAGTTCTTTCTGTGCTTTGCCTTCTTTTTAACCGACTTCAAAAAAGGATTAGGTTCTCAATTCGACTGTTTTTTTGTGTATTTTATAGATTACTCGGTCATTTATGAATCGATTTTGATAATTCTTTTTTGTTGGAAAGAAGGTGCCTCATTATTGATTCCATTTAAATTTGAAGAAATTATTCCACCTGTAAGGGTGCTAAACTAGGAGATGAATCCGGTTTCGCGCACTTTCCAGTAACCAATTCCAATAAAACTTAAATAGTTGCAATTCCACGAGCTTTTGAGATTAGTTTTTTTTAATAAAGTTTAATTTAAAGTTATTAAAAAGGCATTCGAAATGAATGCCTAAACAAACGTCTATAATTATTATAGATACAAAGATAGAACAATTCTTCGATCCGGTGGAACTTCTCACAGATGTCGCTGGGGCAAAAAAAATGTTTAATCTAAACCCAAAATACAGATCTGAGGAGAGCGGTGGTTCGGGTTCAGTCGGAACGAATCCTTTATGTAATAAAAGAAACAATAAAATAATATCATAGTATTAACATCACGATGATATTAAGTAAGTTACATAATCCAAACGTCTCTAATATGCTCTTCATAATAGCTACGAAACTAATAATGATTTATCCACGAATAACTACCACAGCAGCACTCGTTCCAATTCGCTTTCCCACCTCTTCAATGCAGCAGGGGAGCAAGCTCGTTACCATTCATAATTCACGAGGAAAACTCTTCGTACGTTTTCCCATTAGAAATTTTATAAGGTTTTTATTGCGGTGCGCTCCTGCCAAAAGTTCGCGCCGTGTTTGACAGCGCGTTACGGATGCGTTCAGTTTATATTTAATAATTCACGGAATCGTTCGCAGTCTTTTAATATAGGGTCTAATGGTCTAACCAAATAAGATAATGTAACAAGGTAAGTATGGTAACTCCATTTATACGCAGCAGCGCGGCTTATGTGTGCACGTCCGTCTCTTGCCGTGTACGGACACCACAGACATAATATATATACATAGGTAATATGTCTGTGACAGACGCACGCATTTGCAGATGTGATCTTATTACACCGACGAGGTTGCAATTTTATTTTAATACAATAGTCAACTTCAAGAACATCCTGTGTTTTCATAAATAAATGACTTATGAATTCAAGTCTAACATAGAATTTCTAAGTACCCGTACTTGATCTTCTTTATTTATTTTATTATTATTTTATTTATTAGAAAAACTCGTACAGCTAGAAGACGCTGACACCCGCCTCTTCAGTCCCTTCGAGACCAAGAACGTTGCAATACGTCCGAAACGTCGAGGTAATTAAAATATGTTTTATGCTTGATGAAGTCCCGAATTAAAAATCAAATAATAATATTATAAGTTTACTAGCCGGGGGCACCGGCTTTGTCTGCGTAGAGTAAGTACTTCGAGTAGCCTACTGTACTATACTAATTTACATTACATTAGTTTAATTGGCTCTTCATACAAACTTTTATACTCTGTGTCACCCACTTTAAGATTTATTTTTGTGACAAAAAGTAGCCTGTGTCCTCCTACGTCCCATCTATCTTTACTTATACCAAAATTCATCAAAATTGGTTCGAAAATGTAACCAACAGAGTTACTTTCGCATTTCGATGCCTCCAATTAACGCTATGCCAACTTCAGTTTTTGGTAATATTCTGGTATTTTTGTAAACAGCCTTATTTATTTACTAATATTACGCTCCCTGAACTTTGTGGAAAAAAAAAACAAAAAACAAAATTCGAATATAAAACAAAAAAGATTTATGTGAAAATAAAGAATAAAGAAACAAAAAATAAAACAAAAATAGAACAGGTCCAAAAATCAAGTTGGCGTTCATTGGAGGTATCGATTTATAGTATTAGTTTGGACTTTTCTTCACATCGCCGCAACGCAATAGACCCTTAAAATTAAAAAATAACCTGATTTTAAGTTAAACATTCTCCAGGGTGTCACCCAATTAAGATAAAACGAGTTTTCAGCTAAATAGGTTGTGTAATCGCACTTGAGAGCGAAAACGGAGTGATGTACCGCGTTATATAAAAGTTGGGTACTTTACAACGTTATTTCGTGAAACAAATTTGGCGGAAAATGAACGGCACGTCCTTTGCGGCCAAAAAGTTAATTTTCCCTTTACAGAGAGTTTGGCAAAGATTAAATATGATCTACTTAAATTAAAATTATCCATAATGTGTCTAACAGATAAATAAATAGTGTCCAATTTTAAAAATGTTATGTTTCAATTTTAAAAACGTAACACATAATGAAAGTTTTTATTTTTTTCCAATTTAAATCGCGTGTATTTATGCTAATAAACAAACCACGTTTCGGACTCTTTACAGGTCTCATGGGCACGGCTGACTGGTGTGACAAACAGTTATAAGAGATTTAGATCCGAAAAGAAAAAGTTTCATTTGCATTAATGGTTTCTTTTTTCTATTTTTTTATTTAGCATCCAAATACAACACGGTAGCAGGACAGTTCCTCGTGAAAGAGTTCGTCCAGGAAAGTGTTGCCACCTTATCTGTTTCTGCCGCCAAACAGTAATGTGACCGTTATTGCGTTCCGGTTTTGAAGGGTAAGGGTGCTGGTGAAATTACAGGCACACGGGACTTGTCAACTTATATTTCGGGGTGACGGGCGCAAGGGCAGTGCCCCTCAGATCTTTGCGATTTAAAGCTCTGAGTTGCACTGCAATTGTTATGAACAGGCTGTAGCTTACAACCAGGTGCACGACTTGTTCGACCCGTCACTTGATATTATAAAAAAAAACTAAATATAGATCTAAAAAATGTTAGAACTTACAACAAAACCTTGAAAGTTTACTTTTAGTAATTTTATTATGTTTACTAAAAAGTTATAGACCAAAAGTTGTTGTTTCAGGACAGTAATATAGCCCTGCAAGGTAGCAATAGCAAGTAGAGATCCTTGTGAAAGAGTAAGCAAGCAGCAATGGGACCATTATTGCGTTCCGGTTTTGAACAGTAAGGGTGCTAGTAAAATTACAGGCACATTGGTCTTCAGGTGACGGGCGGAGTTACAGTGCCCCTCAGATCTTGCAACCGCCTGGTTGCAATACCACTCAGAGATGTAAATCGCACGGCCATCGAGTATATAACCAGAAATAGAGACGATATGTCATTTAATTTGTTTGAAAACTAATTCTGCCATATCTTTACTGTGACAACTGCGCTCCGATTGGCCAGCCCGAATTCGAAACAATTGACGGGTGTTGTGAATGAGTGTAGTCAATTGTTTCATTTCAAATCGACCAGTTAACTTGAGCTTTGCTGTAATGTATGAAAATTGCAAAATTACATATTTAATATTTAATTACCGATGAAATTTGATTGCGTTTGTTTTGTAATTAAATGTTTTGCTGTTTTTCCCCACACCATCGAATGTAACGGCACCCATTGTTAGAGATATTATCTTCATTACAATAAATACAGAATATTTTTTTGGAATATACGGAGACGTACCCACAGGTCAGTTGTTGGCCTGTCTATATTTCAGTGCAAACCAGAGTTTATATTTATAAGAGATGTGTTGTTAATGACTTACCAGGAATATATCGCCCTTATTTCGTCTCTATTTCTGGTTATATACTCGATGCGCACGGCTTATTCGTTCCGTCACTTGATTTGCTAAAAAAACACAATTGCGCTGACAGCCTCATTTGTAATTTTAATTTAACATATCGCCTTACTTTCTCAAACTCGTATCTTACGAACAGTGATTATTCAGGAGATGACAAAACTTTATATTTATTTTAAATTTTTTGTCATGGATATTAATTTGGATGCATTACTATTAGAATAAGCAAAATCCAGTGTGTGAATATGAAGGAAATGTGACGTGAAAACGGCCAGCAAAGTTTGTATATACAATCCATTCTTCTTGCTTCTTTATCTGGCTTTCGCAAAAGTATTAAAGAGTTTACGCTAATAGGGCAAATGAACGGCTTCAATTACTAAAGCTAGTTGTTAATTTATTTTAGTATAGTTATGACTCGGACATTATTCTTATTATTATTATTAATTTTGTTATTTTATACTGTCTAAGAGCGCGCTGCATATTGTAATAATTATATTATAAATTGGGTATTGTTATTTTAAATGTTTAGGTTACGGATCAAATCCTTGTTATTCTTTTTAGTTTTTGTTAAATAAGCATAGCTATCTACCTCTTCTCAGGCTCCAGCTGAAAATCAGCGCTGTGGCTCTGCCCAGCATTAAGCTGAGCTGGCTAGCCTTTTCGGCTATTAATTATGTACTTAGTAATATTTTTTTTTATTAAATTTAAATTTAGGCTAATATTATTATTATTATTTGTAATAGCCGAATAAATGTTTCTTTCTTTCTTTCTTTCATTTTTTGCAATTCAGTAATTTTGTGCTTTAAGATACGAGTTTGAGAAAGTAAGGCGACGATATAGATTTATATAAGTTAAATAAATATATGTCTATTCTCACCATCAATGTTTTACGTAGCCTAATCAAAATGAAAATAAATAAAAAACGCTGACCAGTCAACCCACGACAAAGGAGCGTGTAACCGTTTCGAAATATCTGAATAATAAAAAGAAATCACTCCGCGATAAATCATATAAAAATATTTAAATCTAAAAAAAAGAATAGGTTTCTTCTTATGTCGCAAAGAACCGGCACATCTATCCCAATATTTCGTTCTAATCTTTGTCGTTTTAAGTAAACGTGACAGTTGAAGAGTTTCACGGGTTGATTACATTAAATTTAAACGTAGCATACCGAGTTGTTCCAAGTTTGATAATTCCTCAGAAATCGGAACTTTGCATCGTTCAAACCTTTTAGCTTGGCAGAGACTTGTCTTAATTAAAATATTTGATAATTAATTTAGTATCTAACAGATACAGTGTATCAAGTTGCTTCTTCAACCAACAAAAGCGAATGAGTTTTTTTAACTGTAACTTTTTCTTGCTTGATAATAAATAATAAAAAACGCACACACTCATAGCCCCGCACTGGGGAAACCCTGTATCGCGGGTGTCATGGACACACCCATAAACAACCACAAATTACACCCAAACTCACGAGATAAATAAATTAAGGCCATACAAATATTTCTCCCGGCCTGGGAATCGAACCCGGGAGCTCTGCGTGGCAGATCAGCATGGTAACCTTTAGGCCACAGAGGCAGTTAAGTTTTAAAGTTATACCAATGCTTGAACCATGGAACCTGATATTAAAGGCATATGGTACTTGTCAACTTACGTACAGTGCCCTTCAGATCTATGTCATTTAAAGCTCTGAGTGGCACTGCAACTGCTCCGTCCCGTCACTTAGAATCAATCAATCAATCAATCGATCAGCCTATTGCAGTTCAGTGCTGGACATAAGCCTCCCCAAGCCTTAGAATTATAAAAAAGAAATTAGTATTCAATGTGTAGAGTATTTATTGGAAACGTCCCCATTAGATATTCTTTGGTTGCACCCCTCTTTCTTTCCAACTCTTAATAATAATAATAATAATATAATAATAATACTTTTTATTTCTCCACAAAATACAACAACAAATAAGAAGTACATAAACAATCTTAGTAATTTTAGAACAGTATTTTGTACGAGCTGGTGCTTGCTATAGGTTTAACACCTGTGCTACAAGTCACCAGGCCCCAACCCTCGCAAATGAAACATATGTTACTAAGTATACATATACCAACCACAAATTATATGTATGAGAGAAAAAATAAAATAATAAGTTACGGTAACAGGAAACTTAAACTTCTATTCTAAGTTTGCCTGGAAAAAAATACTTTTTTTTTTATAATATCAAGTGACGGTACAAACAAGTCGTGCGCCTGATGGTAAGCGACACACCTGTCCTTAACAGTTGCAGTGCCACTTAGAGCTTTAACTCACAAAGATCTGAGTGGCACTGCCACAGCGCCCGTCACCCTGAGACATAAGTTGACAAGTCCCATGTGTCTGTAATCTCACCAGCACCCTTACCCTTTAAAACCGGAACGCTGTAATGCTGACATTACTGCTTGGCGGCAGAGATACGTAAGGTGGCAGTACTTCCCTGGATTAACTCTTTCACAAGGAGGTCTACTGCTACTTAGCAAAAGGCCGCACTACAAGCTTATTCTGTGATACTTACGTTACTATTCTGTGTTTCATTGTTTTTTGTAATGTTTAATGTGCAATACAGATTTCATTCATTCATTAAATAAACAAATAACGCGCACACTCATAGCCCTGCTCTAGGAAGACCCTGTATCGCGGATGCCATGGACACTCACTTAGACAACCACAAATTACACCTAAAATCACGAGAGAAATAAATGTAGGCCATACAAATATTTCTCCCGGTCCGGGAATCGAACCTGAGACCTCATCGTCGCAAACAAGCATGGTAACCGTTCGGCCACGGAGGCACTTTAAATTCATTCAATATTGTAATTTTCGTGTTTTGAGTATTATTATATATATTTTATTTAAATATTTGCCAAGAGATGAGCCTCTGGAAATGAATAAAAAATAGCAATAGATTTGGACTTGGTTTAACAAGTTGATACCTGCGTTTATCCTTTTTACGACCTCTAGAGAAAGTCGTGAGAAGTCCATTTCGCACTTGGAATGCACCACACAATAATAGCATACATTTTTCCACATAACCAGTTTATATTTGTACCGTACATAGACCAAAAATATCCCAAATAATTTTTTTAAAACATAAGCTGCGAGAGCTCATAATCACAAAGATCATTTGCAAAAATATCACAGGTGTCAACCCTGGACAGTTGACGACCTCTATTAATTAAAACGCTGTGTAAACCGAGCTTTATCAGCGGCGGCGGCACCCAATTAGACCTAACCAACCGCCACAACTCTGAGGAGTCACTATATCACATCACATCATTATTGACAAACTTTTTAGTAACATTATTTACTTTTAACAAAAGAGGCTCTTAAATTATGTCGTAGGTACTATAAATCCACAAGTCAAGATACGAACTAAATAAAACAAATTGTTGTAAATCGTCGGTGTTTTGTAGAAAAAGCGAAAGCGCCATTTTGACAATATTTTCTTAGGTTTTAACGACTGTTTTAAAATATTTACATTCTTTCAATTTTAGTTTTAATTAAGTTTAAGTTGTAAAATTGAACTTAAAACAGGACGTAAATGTTTCAAAACAATGGTGTAAAACAAAAACACATTCCTCTGAAAAAAATTTTCAAAATGGCGCTTTCGCCCTTTCTAGAAAACCTCGAAAATAATGTGAAATTTGATAACTCACCTGTTTAAGCAACAAAAGTTATCTACTAATTTCCTTGGTAAATCCTCAAAACTTTCTCGTGAAAAATTATAATTTTGCAGATATGACCTAATTACGCTAAGGGAGACTATTGTGAGATGTGGTAGTGATTTATGAAGTAATACTACAACGGCATCGTGAGCTAAAGGTGGTTGGTTACATTTTATAATAGATTTTAGACATTTACATTGTGCGACATTTTAGAATAATGATAATGGTGATAATATACCTAATTTTATCAAAAAATAATTAAATTAATAAGGCTTTTTTTTATTTTAATCAACATTACGATTTGTTCGTCCCATCACTAGGTATCATAAAAAAATAATAGGGACGTAAAATCGATCACATTTAAATTTCAAACTCTTTCTTCGAAACGGAATATGGCCTGTTCCACTAGTCCCTTCCAGCTGTCCCCACTGGTGGGGACAAGTGGATTTTTTCCACTCTTACCTACCGTAGCGTCACTGTTTAGGATAAGTAATTTTTTTTGACAATAAAGTTTACCTACGAAACTTGCTCGGTAATGAAATAGATGCCATTTGGCTACTGTTGCCCAAAATCAGTTTTGGTCTTGCAATCTTGGTCTCGTTCTTACATTTTTGCAATACCAAGCCCGACTCTGCGAGATCTGAACAGGATTAAGACTGAGTCTGCGAGACTCTCGCGTATCTCAAAATTTCGCCAAACTCAGACATGATCGTGGTGACGCATTTGATTTCAAATTAATATCGATATTGATAGATAGATGTCCATAGTATCGGTGTCAAGAACCACGATTTTTTCTAACAACAAAGTTGGTTTCTTCTAAAAGCAAATATGTGTTAAAAGTGTAGTATGAAACAAAAAATACTAGCAAAGTTAGAGGAAATATTGACAACAATATACAAAGAAAATCTAACCAACGAGCTGGCGGGGACAACGCTGCTTCACTCCTTCGAATATCCCTATATTCCTAATATCCGCTAACTGTACTATATATTAACCATAAAAATATTGTCTAATTTTTCGTCATTTGGTGAAGTCCACTTCACATATATATAATATGTCATGTGTCTCCGAAATGTGCTATCTGTTGTGTTTGTAGTAGCAGTAGAGCTCCTTCTGAAAGAATTCGTCCAGAGACGAATCTACTGCCATTTTACTTGTTTCTTTCTGATTAAGCAGTAACGGTGGGTGCTGGTGCTGATGAAATTACAGGCATATGGGATTTATCAACTTATGTCTCAGGGTGACAGGCGCAGTGCCAGTGCCCATAAGATTTTTGGCACTGCAACTGTTATGGATAGGCGTGTCGCTTACCACCAGCCTCACGACTTGCACGTACCGTGACTTGTATTTTAAAAAAGAAGCTATTCTAATATCAGAACAAACCCTGTGTACCGTTTGTTCACCTTTCAATGATAAAATGACTTAACTGCCTCCGTGGCAGAACGGTTCCAGGGTCGATTCCCGGGTCATTACATTTATTTATTTCTCTTGTGAGTTTGGGTGTAATTTATGGTTGTCTATATGTGTGTCCATGCATGGCAGCAGCGACCCAGCATTTCCCTAGTGCGGGGCTACGTTGAGAGTGTGTGTTTTATTATTATAAGAGTGTGATAAAATGTGAAAGTTTATTATTATATATAATAATAAACTTTCTAACTTTTAAAAATATATATAATATTATAATAATTATTATAATTATTATAATTGTTATTCTTATTTTATTATTACTATTGTTATTTAGTTATTTATTTAGTATTTTATTATTATCATTTTCTTCTTCATATGTATGATTGCAATGTGTGTATTCTGTTGCGCCCTCAAATAATTTTATCTTACAGTTTTTCCTGTAACCCGATGGTTGCCTGGAAGAGATTGCTATTTAGCAATAAGGCCGCCTGTTGTACTTAAAATTTTTCCTTTTTTTGTATTGTTATTATGTATTTGTCCGTGTGCAATAAATGTGAGCGATGGCTTGCGACTGAGTTTCAGAACTTAAGTGCATTTCGTAATTTATGAAATTCTGTTGCATTGACCTAATTACCGGTCAATGGCGCAATGTGCTTATCCTACAAAAGTAGCGATAGATAGGTAATAAATCTAGTAGACTTACGAGACGCTTGCAGTAACACCGAGACAAAGACTGAGTGTGTAATACCTACCCAGACCACACGACATCAAGACCATAGTCTCATTCTTGTATTGGATAACGCAATTACATATAAAACAGATACTTCTATATAAAACAGTCAAACAAAAACGAAAACTCCCATAGACAATACCCAACTCTATGACAGGCAACTAGCAGCAGCGATTCGCGCCAAAAATTATGCGGCTTAACGGCTCCGAGTAATTTTGACAAACGACCGCGCGCCGCACGGTTGAGCGGACTTTGATCGATTACTCCATTACGGCTTGTTTTCACTGTGCACACGGTAATTTTATTTCCCTATATGTTTAATTGCTGCTATATGACTGAACTGAAGTGTTATTTTATGTTTAGACTTATTTGTGAAGTTATTACATGTTACGCTGCACGAATTTTAGTTGATACAGTATCGTTATAGTTTTTTGTTTGTGTTATGGACAGATACTACAATTTCTTTGGTTATCTATTTAAAGAGCTCCTGTTATTTGCCATTTAGAGAAAACCAAACAAAGGAAGGGTTGTTGTATACCTAATAACACATTGTCCAATTTTAAATACCTGCTCCCAATTATATTTCGAAAACATTATAACGCTTATCAAAGTTTGTATCAAAACTACAACAAAAGAGGGTGTCGGGAACGGAGCACACGTCATGCCAATATTCCATTCATCAGCGGCTAAACACCGGCGGCGCGGCAGATAGCGCCTAAACCGACGACAATGCCAGACCTCGCACTCAATAAAAGATGATAACACGTGAAATATGAACTCGCACCCCTCACCCTGAATTGGAAGTCCAAAAACCCAAAACCGTCCCTAACCATTATCTTTAAAGCTTAGAACTGCTTGCGAGCAGAGTAACTTTACGATGCTTTGTCCTTGGACGCTACGTTAGCATAATAAACGAGCTCTAACGAAAACAAACCGCAGTGTGTGTGCGTACAGCCAAATTTCCCAAAGAAAACACGCCAACATACAACGTTTTAGAACGCAATCGTTGACAGCGCGAAACAAAAGCGCGGGAAAGTCTACCATTGGCGGAGGAGGTGGGCGGACCGGCATAATATGGCGGAAATATTACCGAGGAGGCACTCAAGGTGAGGCGAGGAGGGCCTGTTGGGCCCGGCGCCCCCCCCAGAGGTTAATTACCCGCCAGCTGATAAGGCAGCGGCCCGCTAATTACGTACTTATGGCGGACTGAAATTAAGTTATCGTTGGCAGGAAAACGACGCTCACTTTGTTTGCGTTCCGTTTTACGGATAATACGTATTCTCGGAAAGTAATGGAACAAAATTGGCGGCTATTCAGCTTTATCTTTTATGTCTAAGTAGGGCTCTGTGAGATAATGGAAGCTTTGTTCAAACAGTCCGCTCCAGGGGCTCTTTTTTAATCGTTTAACTTAATTTTTGCTTTGTTTTACTTAAAAACAGGCTTGTAGGCAATTGCTTCATTTTATTTAATGCTCGCCCATAATCATTATATTAAAAATAACTGTAAAGTATGTCGTTTACTTGGATTAGCTAGAAATTAGTAGTATTGTATAGTAGAAAATAGTGTGGCAATTAATAGAACGACTTTAATAACTAATACGTACAGTATACTATATTACCAACCTAAATAGCGCAATCTGAATAATATCTCTGTTTCGTAGTACACTGAAGGGTACATAAAGAACTTTGGAACTCCATAGCCGCAAAACAAGACGTCTCGCAGCTGAGCTCCCAAATAAAATGCGATAAAATAAAAAGATGCCGCGACAAGACGTACATACTTACATGTTTACAAAGTTTATTTGCGGAGTTATCTTTGTTTGTCTCATTTGTATCATTTTAGAAATATGGCACAATTTCGAGTGTTGGTAAGACTACGTAAAAGCATACTTAAGTTGGTAAGTTTATACATATTTACCGCAAAATCGGCTCACGGAAAGATCTCCGGATCCAAGCCCGGGTTTTATTTTTCCAAGCTCTAAATGGAGTCTGTGGAGCATTTAAATAAGCTCGCCGCTGAAGTATGGTAATGTCCGTAATACGCGGGAAGGAACTATACCGAACGAATGAGAAGACGCCGCCATCTTCAATTTGCTCGTTCCAGCCAGCATACTGTCATAATTAGATTTGTATATTTTGTTTACTGAACGTAACTGATAATTAACTACAAGTCAATAGGTTTTAGTAAAAAACATATTGAATTTAATAAAACCCAACATGTGAGTAAAATTATTATTGGAATCGCATCAAAATCTTTATATTAATTGTACATAATTAGGCATCACAGTGCGTTATAGAGAATATCTGTAAACTTTCTTTTGTAACATAGATATACAATAGATCATCATTTTAAAGACATATGATAAGTAAGCTATAGTGTTAGTTACAAATTGCTAATACAATATACCACGTCCATACCAATTTTATAATTCCACGTCAGGCCTTTTGTTCAGAGAGAAAAGCATTTCATGGAAAAATAAAATGATGGCGGCGCGAAAGTGCTCTGAATTGTGATTGCTGGAAAAGTATCCGAACATGAGACGCTTATTGTCTTATTATTCATGGATCTGCGCGCCATCTTTGGTTTTTATCTTTAGAGAACCTACTTAGCTGTTTCCCGTGACTTTGTACAGAATATTGTAAATAATATGATGTGACTTCATTCGAGCTACAAAACAAACTGTTCTACTTTGAAATATTTTTGTTTTGTATACTACAGTGCTTTAAGCTTTGGATTTTTGATTTAAGTGCCACAAACGTGAATTCAAGGAATGAAAATATTTCGTCTGTTAACCCTTTGCAGAAATGTGGGTCATGGACGTATATTATACCTTCAAGAAGCCTATTTTGATTTTATTTAATAAGTAAGCTTTAAAAGCTTTACATTTATATGGCAAACGGCTGTGGAGTGAAATTCCCTTCCTGCAGAATTTGTACCATGAATATTATACCTTGGGCCTTTTAAAGGCAAGAGTGAATAGGCATTATTTGGGTGTGCATGCTCCATCGTCGACCTCATCGTCACTTTCCATCAGGTGAGATTTAGGTCAAATGCGCACTTACATTTTACACCAAAAACAAATGACCTGATCGTTCAAACTTACCAACATATTAATTTTATTACAATGAATTTAAGTTACAGTTCTTTTTAAATCTGAAATTTATCGCAAACAAGTTGAAGTTATTTTGATGCCGATTACATCCACGTCCAATTTCATTGCTCACAGGTCTTTTCCAAAATAAAAAAGTGCTTCAAGAACTCTTAACACGTAAAACAATGTATGTCCTTGCTTAGACAAAGTAAAAGAAATCCCAAAAAGTTTCCGAAATTCGGTAACAGTATATTAATCACTCTCAGGCAACGATTAATTAGTGGAGTATGTGGGAAATTTTAAAGACGAATGCATCGTCATTAACTTTGGCGCGTCCTTTCTTATAAGAAGGGTTCTGTTTAAACTGTGGCGTTTATAACTATTTGACTAGATGGAAAACCAAGCTGAAGAGTTCCTTTGAATGATTGAAGGAAAATTAAACTCTTCTTCGTCTCTCACTTATGTAGATAAGCACTTATGAAGTTACGTACACTTGTGAATGTTCGTGACTCATATTATATATCAACACCCTTGGTAATAATGTCACCACCTTATCGAGTTCTTAGGCTTTCGCGTTTGTTACACATAGGCTCGAGTATGTAACCAGAAACAGAGACGAAATGTCATTTAATTTGTTTAAAAACTATTCTACCAAATCATTACTGTGACTACTGCGCTCCGATTGGCTAGCCCGAGTTCGAATCAACTGACGGGTGTCGTCTATGTCGAAAATTAAATATTTAATTACCGATGAAATGTGATCCCGTTTGTTTTAAAATTAGATGTTTTACTGTTTTCCCACACCATAAAATTGATCAGCCACCATTGTTAGAGATAATAATATTATTTTTATTACAATAAATACAAAATATTTTTGGGATATACGGAGACGTACACACAGGTCAGTTGTTGGCGCAGCGTAAACGAAAGTAGATATTTAAAAGTGATATAAGGCCCATTTGCCTGATGCCTGGGATGCATGGCCCTTATTTCGTCTCTAGTTTTGGTTACATACTCGATGCACATAGAGAATGAAATTATTTTTTTTCGTATCTAAATCACGTATATTTGTTTTTTCAAACAAACCAACGTTTCGGGCGCTTTACAGGTCCCATGGTCACGGCTAACTCATGGTCACCACCTTGTTACCCAACATGGAAAGTCTCATTTCTTGAATAACAAATTGTCACTAGAAATGTTCAATGAAGCGGAAAATCCATGGTAGGTGATCACTTCATACCCTTGGTATAATAAAGCAACATGTGATCACACGTTAAAGTGTTTTTATCACATAGAAGTTCTGCAAATAATGCGAACTACATGAAACAAATTATGTAATGGTGGAAATTTGAAATGTCGTATGGGACATTTTCCCTCACGACAAAATATGTCCCTTTTAACAAAATGTCTTAATTACATTGCTGTAAGATTCACACCCGTACCTAGTTAATTACAGTTAACCAATGTTTTCAACTTCATAACGGTGTATCCCCAAAAATTCTTTCACAGCACATGTCACTTGATGATCAAAGGAGCCGTTGTTTTTTGGTTCATAATTAGTTACAAATTATGTCAGCCGACGCTCCGTTTCACGCAGCGCGGCGCGGCGCGGACGTATGCGCGAATTGTCACGCGTGATCTACCGGAACGCACCCGGCGGTATGACGGGCTGTTAAAAATAAATGTATCATTACTAAGTAACAGGCTGTAAGGTTTTATATTTAAAAAAAAAGTTAGTGACCTTTCATTTAATTCGTGTTTTATAGATATTATATGGCACAACTTTAGGAATGAAATTGTGTATCGATTAACAGAAGCCTAAATTAAAATACAATTATTGTTACTGTGATTGCATGTTGAAAGTTACTTCTTGCACATCACAATCCTTTCTGATCTTTAAAAAGAAAAAATAAAACATAATTAAATCTTGCAAGTTATAAAAGGCTTAATAATAAATAAATATTAGACAACACCATAATACGTTGCTCCAATACCAAAATAAGTAACTAAAGCACTTGTGTTATGGAAATCGGAAACAACGACGGTAAAAAAATTTGGAAGTTACATAAAAAATACAGGCCATTACGAAGTCAACCTTTTTGTATATAATATCTTTGGGACCCAAAGTTTTGAATTTCGATTTGTGAGCTAAGACAATTTTGAGAGAGTAAAGTACGGAGCTGCAAAAAAAGAAATATGTTTGCGCGCGCAAATTTTCAGTAAGTACTGTAAAAAAAATAGACCTCCGAGCACATTACAATATTATAGTGAGACCTGCGCTTAAAAACTCTTCAGAATGTAATTACCTACACTTATGTATGACTAAAAAAAATAAAATTAGTATAATAATTATGTTAAATGTTTATTAAATTCAATTATTTTGTTGAAAATAGGTACTGCACTAGTTTGTTATAATTATAGAAATGATACAAAAAAATTCCTTCGATCCGGCCGGATTCGAACCGACGTATTCTAGCAAACCAATGCATACTTACATTTGAATAAAAAACACCGTGGCAGGCGCTATGTCAACTAAGCCACGGAACGAACCAACGGACCTCACGAATTTTTCTATGTGCTTGTTTGTCGGATCTTTGTATTTGGTTTTTCCACGACTTTTTAGCCGTAGTGCCATCCATGAGAAATCTATGAAATACAGTTATACTATGGTAAATAAAAACATATAGACTAAAACATATAAACTTACCGAAATTCATCTATCATAGAACGTTATATTCACCTATTTTAAACCGAAGAGAACAGAGACAATCTGTCATTTAATCTTGCAACACTAACAAAGTATGTGTAGTAACAAGAATGTTAACTATTCAAGTTCATTAATAAACCAAACCGTTAGTTAAGACTGTTCGAATTGCCGGTACATTTGAAACGCAATTCTCCATCGAAATCATTCACTCGCACGTTTACTCATTCGTTCGCCGCGGGATCAAAGCCGAGCTAACTTTGTCCCCGTAAATACGTGATTTACGGTAGCCGAAAGCTAATTAGGTGGGAGTGACAGCATGGACTTGGGAAAGGATTAGGGGCGCTAATGCCACGCTTATATTTGCAAGAACGTAATTTGCATGCAATTTCGAATACTGGTACCTAGACTGGTGTGGATACACAATTATTAGCTCTCTGAAATAGTACATTACTGCAGAGGTCGAAAAGTAAGGGATTGCTGGACCGGTGAGTTACGAGTCAAGCAATCTTTAAACCTTCGGCTAAAATTCTTCCTTCGTGAAGGTTTTTATTGAGTTGCATTCTAACTCTATCAAATACGCGAATTAAAAGAACATCATATCTAAATATTTTCATCATGAGCCACTACAAGACTCGGGGGCGCAAAAAACCAAGGCGTCAAAAAATCAAAATCCACATCTGCGTAATCTATCCCGTACTTTACAGAATAACGCATCACTAGCGTTACGCGCCTTGCGTGCAACGAAACATGACTGTGTCACAGCCAGCAAATGCTGTGAAGTCTCTAAATAGTTATATTAATAGAAAATGACGGTATCATGGCACAATGCGTTTCTAACACTCTGGGTAATATGAGAAGTACCGGTCTCTATTCCCGGTAGTAATTAAGATATAACTGTTGAAACTAAAAACTATTGGCACTTGAAGAAAGATTTTATGAAAATACTTGTTACTATGAACCGGTTACTTTTCTTGTGATTTTCAAATTTACATATCGCACACCGGCTACTACGGTCTTAATTTTATGGAGTCTGTTATGGGCGTATACAAGAACTTCCCCAGCTTTCGGTAAAAATATTGAAATAATAACTCAGTTTGATGTTATCTAAAGTTACTTTTAATGACTGATCAGAAGGGCATTTAACACGGTGGTTTAAAATTAATACATCTTAGTAATCATTTACACCACCGTGAGACTCAGACATATTAATTAAAATAACGGATAACTTTTTATTCTTATTTAATTTGAATTTTTATTTAATTTTAGATTTATAGAGAGACTAGAAAGTGACGATGCAGTGTGTAATCCTGCGTATGACTTTAATAAGAATGAAGCAAACGAGTGTAGTTGCTCGCCAACGCCGCCTGCGCCCGCAGTCGTGCCGAGTGATAGGGCAGCCAGGGTTTTGGCGCGCAGTTTCCGTCGAATCACCGCCACAAAATCTCATGATAAGGAACACGAATTGGTCCGAAACACGTCGAGCAAAATTTCGACTTAAATACGTGAGTTATCCGTTATTTTAGTTAACAAAATACATATTAACTTGGCACTTTTGCCATTTTTTAAGTCATAACTGTGTTGAAGCCGGAGTAAGGACAATTTGTTCAGATGGGGAGTTTCGGAGAGTTCTAACCTGGACTGTTTGTGCGGTGCGATTCAAATGATGATCCATCTCATCGTGGACGTTTATTTTATCTTTGAACGACTGTCGTGTCTAGCTGTTCCCATTAGATCGTGATGACAATTTATCGGTTCACGGCAGCCGCCTTGTCGTTTGCACGACAGAAACGTTTGAAGCTACAATTATCTGTCGTCACATTTTTATTTATCGTCCGACGACTGTCGTTCTAGTCCTTCCCATTGTCACGACAATTTGTCGTCGTAATGTGAAAAAGTCGTGAACGATAGTTAATCGTGTTGTTCTATGTGTGAACAACTTCATTTTAATATACAAGCCACGACACTTTAAACTGTACGACTATCTGTCGTCACGACATAACGGGAATGCGCCCTAAGGGTGACGTCTGGCGCAGTGGCAGTGCCACTTCTACTGTTATGGGATGGCGTGTTACTTACCACCAAGCTCAAGACAAAAAGAAAGTTAGATTTCCTCAACACTAACACAGCATATGTGTAATAAAACTACAATAATAAGTAATGAAGATATTCTTGTATTTATGTCAACCGTATTATGATCTACTACTCCCGGGACCCGTTTTTGAGTAGAGCATTTAAGCCAGCTACTTACGATGAGTAAAGCGCGAGCCGGAAAATACTGATTTGCGGATTTGGCCATAATGTTTCATTTTACCGTTCCAGATCAGATCTCCACATTATGTTGCAGTGGGTATTTATATATTACCTATAGTAATAATAATATTTTTACCATATGTTATATTAGTTTTTATGTTAGATTACATTTTTTTTTATAATATCAAGTGACGGGACGAACAAGTCGTGCGCCTGACGGTAAACTACACGCCTGTTCGTAACATTTCTTTTATTCTGTATGATATATATATAGTCTTGATGATTAACTGGTATAGAATGCGTTATGTCGTTAAGTCCGCCATTGCTGCATTATTATATATAAGTATTGCTCAATAAAGTTTAAGCAAAATAAAAATTATGTTAAAACAATAAATCTAACGACACTTGTGGTCAAGAACCGATATCAAATAGTATTCTTTTCCGCTACACATTACCAATATAACCTGTCGTTAAGTATTGATTTATGCATTAATGTATCTTGAAGTAGAAATAACGAAATAAAAACAAAATTAGTTACTAATCATCAAAAGGCTTTCTTACAATTGATTATCCATCAGGGCTTATCCTGCACTGGCAAGGGGGGAAGAAAGGAAGGGAGAAAAAGTAATAAGGGATAGGTATCGGGTAGCAGGGAGACACATTCAGAGGTTGATACAATCTAATTGCTTCCGGACGACCGATTGATATGATGGAACGATTACACGGACGCGATGTTACAGAAGGTATTTTTCAGTGCCTTGTTAATAATTTATTACCTATAATTAACTCTTAGCGTTATTAAGTAATGAAAAACAAGTGTCATTTTGAACCTTTTTTTTATAATATCAATTGACAAGACGAACAAGTCTTGCGCGTGATGATAAGTTACACGCCTGTCCATAACAGTTGCAGTGCCACTCAGGGCTGTAAATCGCAAAGATCTCAAGGGCACAGCCGTAGCGCCTGATATCCTGAGACATAAGTTGACAAGTCCCATGTGCCAGTAATTTCACCAGCACCCTTACTTACCCGCTAAAACCGGAACACAGTAATGCTGACATTAGTGGCGGATTGGTGGCAGAAATAGGTAAGATGGCAGTACTTCCCTGGACGAACTCTTTCACAAGGTGCTCTACTGCTACTAGCCAAATATGTCATCCTACAGAATTTTAAAATTTAATCTGCACTCACAATCTCACAAAAGGACAGTGATGTTAAAAGCCAATGGTAGTACCATCTTTCTAGTGAACCTATTCAACTTATATTTGGTACCGTAGGCAGGTATCGTAGGTATGCGCAAGCTAGGGCGGCCGGGCGGCGTCGTGGTGAATGTTCACCGATCCCACGGCGCTGACTCAACCGGCGAGAGGGAAGCCCGGGGTTTAGTGGGGTAGGCCCACCAGTCTGGAGGGAGAGTCCCCACATAGCCCCTGAGTCTCCCTGGACTCAGGGGTATCCATAATGATTTCCCCCCCGTGAAAAAAAAAAAGGTGTCGCAGGTATACTGTTAATGTACATAAATTAACAGCCGCATACATATGTAAGCCTAATTCTTTTTTAAAAACACCTCTCCAAAAAATTCTATTTTCCAAAACATTGATGGGGATTCGCGAATTGCCATTCCAAAATAGTTTTTAAAACGAATCTCCATCAAAAACGTCACATTCGAAATCCAAAAGACTAAAACCACAAGAATGTCAGATATGTAAGATATATAAAAGTCACAAAAAAGTCAAACAAAATAACTAGTGTTTTTAAAATCCCATAAAGGTGTGGTGAGAATGGTCGATCGGCGCGACGATGGACAGTACAACAGTCGCAGCCGCGGGCCTCGGAGTCACCTTAGTGCTACTTCTACTATTTATAAGGTGGAGATGGAGGAGAAGCAAGGTTAATAAATGCCGCTTGTGCTCATATCACAAACACTTGAAACAAACAATCGACCACAGTTTGCTAATGCAATTGTGACACTGAAATCTACAGGCAAGCTACACAGAATTGTTTTTAAAGTATCCGAAGTTTCTTACACGGAGTTTCTGTCCTGAAAACCAGCTTTGGATTATGACATTGAAAGATTATAAAATAATTATTCACCTCGATGAAGCATTAGTAAACCTGTCGATAATTTCTATAATAGGAACGAAAACCTTCATTCCACAGAGTGTTGTGTGAAGTTGTTTCGGATATTTTAGAAATAGTCCCGTAAAAACAGTGCCATTAAATCTTACGGGTCCTATATTGAAACTAAGTGCAAATCTCGGAGTAATTAATATTCATTATTAAAGAAATCATTAGATTTATGTAGTTTATAAATAGACTGATTTCAAAATCAGATAAAATGGTAAGTTGATGACCATACCGACATATGACAATAAAACATATTTTGTTGCGTGTGTTTAAAGGAAAATTCGAGTACGGAGCCGTTACCACCCTCCAATCAAGTTCAATTAGTGCACCGTCTCTGTCCTCATCACAATGTGATTCAGAGCTTCGAGGTGGAGCAGAAGGATAGCCTCGACGAGCACCTCGACGTGCTCACAAGAAAACTGGCAGAAAAGGTTTCTAGTTGTTTTGTTTCTTCCAGCGCCTTACATCTACTACCGCTTTCTGTGCTTACACTTGAATAATGTTCGTTAATTATCAAACCTACCAAATATTTTTTTTTGCTTTTGGTGTATAATTTTGTCTTCGGAAGAAAGAAACAGACATAAAAACAAATAGTTGAAATAAAAGGTTACTAAAATATTGATGTTGCATTCTAATAATAACAAAATATAAAAAAAAATACTGCAAAAAATATGAAAAACTGTTAAAAAAATCTAAAATAGTAGCTAAGAAGTTAAGGTATATAAACGACATTAAAAATTCACCTAATACGATTAAAACTATGTGGAATGTTATAAATAAGCTACAAATAAAAAACCATTAAACAGAAAATATTAATTAAAATACTAGGCATAAATGCTACCGCAACATTTTGTTATTATTGTTAATTATATTTTCTTTATTAACAACATATTATAGATGCTTATTAATCTTTCAATTTCATAATATAGTATTAGAATAGTTTTTATTTGAGATTTAACAATTGTCTTTTTGTATAAATTGTACTTCGTTTCTTGTACGGTTTTTGGAGATTTTATTTATTAAATGTTGCCCTCTCTGTGTATTTGGGTCCCAAGTTCTAATTTAAGCGTGTCCACCTGCTACATTGTAAACTTTTGGGAGTACAATAAAGCAAGCAGCAAATTCTAATAAATATTTTTAGTAAATCAGAAAAATATTTTTTAATAAATATTTTTCTGATAAAAAAAAAATTAAAATTTTTAAGTAGTTTATTCATGATATAAAACACATGTTTTATACAGAAACTTTCATTGTATTTTAATCAGCCGTTTTTAAAATACCTATACTTTAATTTTTCTCTTTTCGTGGAAAAAAAATAGAAAAATATTAAGGGCATAACTAATTTAAATGACACTTAATATTTGACTCATGAATAGAAGTAAAGGGCACAGTTGTATTCAGTTGTGCTTTTTTGTGTTATTAAATTGTAATTGAACTACAAAATAAGAGCATAGTTCCGTAGGTATATAATTAAGTAAAATTCTTTGATATTAGCTTCTTTAAAGTAATAAACGTCAAATATGACTTTTTATTATAAAAAATCTGATGATTGAAGTCAGTTATTTGAGCTTGCTGTATATTCCACAATTATTGAGATATAATTTCCACAAAAAAAATTATTACATTGATTTATTTTCTGAATGCCAAATTTTTATAAAAATGTTTCTATCCGAAGGCAGACTTTTTATCGTAGCGTTCGTGATCATATTTTAATTATTCGTTATTGGATTGTTTTTTTTTCACGTATTTACAGGAAGGTCGACTCCGCTTGTCGAAATCCAAAATTCGGGAAACGCAAAACGAAATCGAGAACTTACAAGCTATCGACCAAGGTGTGAGATCTCGGTATAGGGAAATTATGGAGTCGTTGCGATCGGACCTGCTGACAAACGAGAAAGAGTGCAAGAAACTGCAAGAACGAATCGAGTGGGTATCTCGCAGGAGGGCCGAAATCAGGGAAGAGGTAAAGACTGTGAATAAAAGTTACCTACTTTTCTTTATAATACCAAGGGGCGGGGCAAAGCAAGTCGTGCGCCTGGTGATAAGCTACACGCTTATCCATAACAGTAGTAGTCCCGTGTGCCTCAAATGTCACCAGCGCCTTTACCCTTCTAAACCGGAACACAGTACTCACATTACTGCTTGGCGGTACAAATAGGTAAGGAATACTTTTCTGGACGAACTGACACAAGGAATTGTACTTACTATTTTACTATTTCTCTTTACTGTAGAAATAATGGCAGAACAACCATAACTAAACGCCGCGGAATCTTAAAAATATGTTTTAAAAAATAGTTGAAAACTTAAGACCAAAAGAAGATCAAGGAGAAAATAACAAGACAGACCAGTCTTGACCACAAAACTACACAGCAAGTGCGAGTACCTCTCCTACCTACTTATTCTTGTTGTGGCGCAATTAGGTTTACATATTGCGTTGAGAGTACCCCAGAACACAGCTCAATATGGAAGCTTATCTTTAAAAAAACTGTTCTTGTTTGCAGGTACGCCGCGGGCAAAAACTGTATGGGGAGGCAGCGGCAGAGTTGGCCAACAACTTGGTGGAGTTACAACGGGGCCGCGGCAATGATACTTGGGCGCCCAACAACGCATATGTTGACGTCCAACTTTCTCACTCACGACTCAACGACAATCGGTACTCAGATCTGCGATTCACGGACAACACTCGGATCACCGACAAGCCGCAATCAATCAGTCAGACGAGCTCTATGCGCCACCGCAAGGAACCTCACCTGCCTCGGGCCACTCCCCTCTCCACCCTAGGCTTCAAGAGTCCCCCTAATACCCCTGATGCTGTGATTTCTCGTATCAATCAAACTCATGAAAGGAAGAGAACTGAGTATTGAAGGCTACATTCACATACAGATATTCGAAAATTGTAACTGTTACTTTCTCATTTATAGTCTGCTTATTTATTTTATTATTATATTATAGTTTTGAAATAATTTATTATTGTTATTTGGATTAAAAAATATTTCTAATAGTATTTTGTGTTGGTTCAATATATTTTGTATGATGCCGTTAACTATCTGTTTTATTGCGCAATATAATCTTATAGCTATAGTAATAATGTACATATAATAATTTTATTGCCATATGGTCCATATAATATATACCTTAAGTACTAATATACAATATAAAAAAAAAACACTATTTCTAACTAATACACACGAATTTCACTTGTCGGCGATGTTTGACGCAATCTGGCGTCATGCAACCGGCCGCGGAACCGCTGATATAAGACACCCTTCGGCCAAAATTCTTCCTCCATGAAGATCCACAGACGTCGGTCGGTACTCTCACCACAAGCGAACTGAAATTCACGTTAATAATATTAACATATATAAATAATATAAACGTTAATAATAATATCATCATTTATTTTATTACCGCTATACCTACATGAGTTAAATTACCTACATACGATCACTGAATCACTGGTCTTTCTACGGAGGATAGAAGGTACATGTAGTCTACACATAGCTTGATTTGTACCTAGCTTCAATATATCCGCTTGTAATTTGTTCCTTTTTTCATTTGCAATTTTGAGCGCTAAATAACGTAAAGTTCATTTTTTACGACAAAGAAACTTGTCAGTTTGTAATAATTAAAGCTATTGTCCACCGTATCCAGGTAATAAGGTAATTAATATAGACAGTGAATGGATGGGGGAGAAGTAACAGTCAACTAATTTAACAGTACGATAGGAAAAAGTCAAAGGAACAACTAAAAGTATCTCTCAAGGTCTAGTCTAGTATCTATTGAGTATTTAGTAATAATGTAATTTACCATAACGGGGTACGTATACGAATAAACAGACACTAAGTGAAGACAAAAACCACGGTTGCTGTATACCGTTTCGACCCCTTTTATAACTCTCGTTAATTCCGAGGGTTAAAATCCCCGAAAAAGTGAGCACTTGCCTTGTTTACAAGGTTTTAGATTTTAATTTAGATTGGGGTTACAGCCTATTCGCGCGCCAAGCGGCGTAACCGCCATTCGAAATGTCGGGAGATTTGGGTTCTTTTCCGTAGGCAGTTAGGGCGTTTGGTGCTTTTTAACGGGTCCGTCGAAGCGTATCCATTAAAATCTCATTCGTATGTGATCACCTAATACAATATCATCAAGTCCGCACCAGGGGTGCTTTGTGAATAATTTCGCGGCAATCTGCTTGCATTTGCTATGAACTTGTTTAATTTTATAATTTTTCCTTAGTATAAAATTACACTTATTTATCACTTTTAAGTGCAATTTAGTTACCACTTGACACAATATACAAAAGGCTGGTCTACCATATTAAAAGTATTTGATCATAGTCAACAGATTTTCATATGTAACAGAGTCAAGAGCACGTGAAGCTCAACATTCAAAGTTTAAATTCAACTCTAAAACAAAACATCCAAACTTCAAAGTGTCATGATGTCTTGGACATGGTGTCTATGCAATTTTATAGAAAAAAACACTTGTTAGCAACAATATCTGTTTATTTACACCTCTTAAATCCTTGATACGTACCTTATGAACTATAATACTACTTACTTACTACTACAATACTTAGTTACCTATTTTTAATCACAACGGTCAAATAACACCCCTTTTTACTGTTTTCAACCTTTGACAACATCTTTAGTAATGAAGCAACTCGGTGAAATGTTATTATTACTTCCTGAATTTCTTATCTACAAAGTTTCATAGATTGAAAGATGGTATAGAATGTTATAAAAGAATTTTGTTAAATAACAATTAAATTGAAAACGCGGCGCTGGACCAAGAATAAAGTAAAAGTAAAGTAAAATGATATGTAAAGATACTACCACAAACAGACAAAAAAATCTGATTAAAACCTAACTATTCAAACATTCATTCGTACCAATACTTATGTTTTTTTTTTAATGGAGCATTCGCAGTCACATCTGTGCTTTCTAAATGAACCATCGTTTCGTCAGTTTGTTTTGTTTTCATCACATTTGTTTCGCCGGAGGTAGTGAGAGTTTATTTAATAGGATCAGCAAACTTTCAATTAACTACTAACAACGTTGGTCTCTTTATTGTCGTGAGAATTGTTGTTGTTTCGTGTCAGAAACTTCGTATCTGTTTAATTAAGCGCTGTCGTTCGATAAGAATTGTAGGTATTCTTATTTGTATTGTAGTACCTATTCTGTCTAAGAAAAACAACCAGTCAAACTCAAATTCAAACTTAAATAATTTTATTTCTTATGTAAACAAATTACAATTTAAATCGTCATATTTATTAAACTCTCCTGATCATTCGTAAGACAGATGGGAATCTGTGGGAAGAATGAATACGAAACTGTAGGGGTTGCACTTTGTAAAATATATACATTTTAAACACGTTTATCATTTACAATATTTCAAAGTCACAGTCAAAGTCAAATAATCATTTATTTTTTATTTAAATAAATTATTTAAAATTTTACATTTGAAAACGTCATTTTTAAGGTAATGCTCGTTCACTACGCTGACCTCCCTGAGTAAAAACGAGCAAGAAACTCTAGGGATTGCTCTTTTCAAGTAAACTTAAATGCAATAGAATACATTGTGAATAATATTTGTGTGGAATCTAGACTCATGTTGTCTTTCCATACATCTTTATCTAACACGTAGTCTACAATTTTGTAATATGACTTTTCAATTAAAATACTTTTAATTTAAGTTAAGCCTATGAAATGGTAATCTTAATATACGCTCCGGAATCTTATTGTAAAAACGTATACAGTTCCCCGTAAAAGAATCGTTTACCTTAGTTACACGAAATCGACCACGAGTTTAGATTTAGTTCTAAGGTTAACATTATGGATAAATCTTCTTTCCTAACAAAATTATGTATATTTTTACGGGTAGAAGAGAGCGGGGCTGAACGTTCCGATTTTCAAATAACTTGCAAATTTTTTTATACTAAAAATGAAGGATTTGATTTTCAAAATGTGGAAATATTAAACAAATGTTTATTGCTTTTTGTAATAGTAGGTATAGTCACTTCTGCTAATATCTCAATAGTATTTTTCATAGAAGCTAATTTTTGACAAATTTCGGAGCGGAACATTCTGCCTCGCTTTGGGGCGATTATGACAGAATAACAAAGATTTTCTTAATAAAACCACCTATTTTATAATTGTATGTATGTAATGTTTATATTATGCACAACTAACTTTAAAAAAAATAACTACATTCTTATTCATCAGTAACATTATTCATCGCTCATTTCTTCATCTGAATCACAGTTAAGACACACATAAGTGACTATCATCTTGTCTAAATATTTGACAAGAGCCAGTTTGTAGTTTGGCATCCTTAAAACAAAGAAAAATGGTCATAACAATTTTAAGTATAATTTAAACAATTTAAACCATATCACACACATAATAATAATAATAATAAAAACTTTATAAATAATAATAATAATAATAATTTACAGAAATGAGGATAAACAATGTATAATTACGCAATTTACTGAATTAATGAATTACTTAAAAAACAATTAATATAAAATAATAAAAAATTCAAATATGTGTGTGACGGACACGAGCTCAGGGAAATGCTGAAATCACTTTGTAGTGATTTCAGCCCTGATTTTCAGCTCGACCCCACCATGGCAGCTCTACGTTGTCGATGACACACACAAATCGCAAACAAACATCAAATATTATTTATCTAATAATAATAATAATAATAATAATAAAATGAAATAATAATAACAATGACAATAAACCAATAATAATATTAACAAATCTATAATTATGAATTATCTTAAATTATTAATTAAATTATCTCAATTCTAAACAATTATTTTAAAAATAGTTTCTATAGACATTCCATAGACATCGCACAGAGTCTTATTTTTCCCTTTATTTTGCGTTTCATAAAAGCACTCACTTTTGATCCACCAGCATATTCCTCTTTAGATGCATTTTCAGGCTCAAAAGGGATCCGCGTTCGCGTAAGGGTGGAGGGAGGTTATTCCAGATCTTTGATGCTGAGTACTTGAATGAACCCTTATATCCGGTTGTTTTGTGAGATGGAATTCTTAACAAAGTTCCTTTACTTCGCAGATTTCTGTCAGATTCATCTCCTCTCCATTCCAGTTTTTCATATACTTAGATATAATGGTCGTTTCGTGAATACTATTTTGTGAATAAGGTAAGTGAGATGCATGTGTTTGCGCGCTTCCATTTTCAATATTTTGTTATCATGTAAATATGGCGTGACATGCGACCGTTTAGGTATTTTATAGCAGAAACGGGCACATGCATTTTGTACCCGCTGAATCGCCGCCTTTGCGTTCACCAGAAGTCGCGGACCGTAAACCGAATCACAATAATTGAGTTGGGACAAAACAAGCGATTCCACCAAGATTTTTCTGACCGGTAGAGTCAGATGCTTTCTTATGTTATATAGTAGTTTAAGCCTATAGAAGCAGTTTTTTATTTTAACGTTTAAATGCTCAGCATAATTGCAGGTCAATTGGGGTAGTTGTTCCTAGGAACAATCAGCCTCTCGAGGGAGGAACTTATAGCCCCAAATTACGTTTTTACGAAGACTGACATACCGGCAAAGTAATAGAATCAATTAAAAAAATATTCAAACAATAAGATTCCTTACTAACGTCACTACAATTTAGAAAAGTTACGTATTAATCGGCCTATAATAAACAAAGACAGACCAAAAAATTTACTTACATGATATTTTGACAGCTCCACGCACATAGCCAAACACATAGCCACACACATAGCCACTCACATAGCCACACACATAGCCACACACATAGCCACACGTCGTCGCCGGAGTAACTGATATGGCTACCGACAAAACGCACCACCTGACGCTTTAACGACGCGCTGCACTTGTATTGCTACATATTTTCCTTGCAAAGTTATTGCTGTGAGAACAACTTACCCCGGGAACTAACAACCCCGGTCTTCCCTATACCAAATATTTGAGTAAATGTACTGTGATGCCACAGCGCACAGTCATGATACCAGTCTCCTTAAACTTTTCTCTGAGAAAAATCCGAGAACCTAAACGGTACACAGAACGAATCGTTTATTTTTGCAACACAAATATGGTTTATATATCTGCCGCTGTACCCCACATGAGAATCCCGTAGGACATTATACTATGGTAGTAACTAAAGCTTATTTGAAACATCATAACCTACCTGCACGAGCTCAACGTGTCACTTCCACCGATTTTTTGTCATCTTTAGTAAAGTTTTTGTTTCACTATAGTTTGAAACCTCCTGAATGGAAAATTTGGAAGATCAATCTATACATTTGAATTTTTTTAGAAATTTACCCGACAGTAGCTACAGAAGTTTTTGGATTAATTTATAAGAATCCAAGCCGGAAACTTGTATTGATTTTACGTTCTAAAACTGAGTGACAACTGTCAGTGTCATTGACTTGACAGCCAATGATAGCTGATAATCGCACAAAACTGTTTTCTTGTTTTCGTGCTTTTTTCTACGTTTTTCGTGGTTTCGTACTTATACTTACCACTAGTGGTTTGAAACCTAGAAAACATATCACGAAATAAGTTACAATGTTACTTACTCAGGAACAAATGAAGAACGTTCAGAAAATACTGATTACACCGTGCAATGTCCAACCCCCGGGTCCTTTTAACTTTGTTCTTAAACACTGGGGTAAATGGAAGAGACGATTTCTTCGATACCTTCAGGAGAAGATGCTGAGATCTTTGACGGATCAGGACAGGATCGATCTGCTTATGTTTCTTATTGGTAAGCATTTAAAAGTAAGTTAGCGCAAAAACTATTCCTTACTGCAACCTTGGGACTTTTTGATAGCTGGTTAGAGCATATGTGTCTGTAAAGTACTAAAAGAACGTAAAACAGAACAATTTATTAAATTAGAAACATTTATTGTAAGACCATGGTGAAATTCTGGCACATGGGACTTGTCACCTTATATCTCAGGATGACGGGCGTAGTGGCAGTGCCCCCCAAATTTTTGCGATTTAAAACTCTGAGTGGGACTATACCTACTGTGGACAGGCATGTCGCTTACAATCAGGCGCACAACTTGTTCATTAAAAATCCAGTAAAATTAAGGTTTTAAACACGATTTGTGTAAGTGTACAGTATCTTAAAATTACAATTATTCAATTAAAAATATATTGTAATATACAGACATGATCTGAAAAATTTACTTGAAACTTGATGTTTATGTTAAATTTTTATTGAATTTATATTCAATTATTTTTTTGTGAAATTACTCCACTAAAGTCCATCTGTTTAGGTACTTAAATAAATGTAAACAATCTTGAGATGTCTATTTAATGAAATATACATTTATAAAATGATTTTCCCTTACCTTCAAATACAAAATACAAATACTTAGCTTCATATGAAATTGCATGCCTATTTTTATACCTATTGATTTGTAAAGCATGTGTTTCAATAAAAAGATATATCAAGATTGTTTACATTTAGTTAAGTACCTAAACAAATGGACTATAGTTTGTTATAATTATTATTAATACAAAGATTGAACACTCATGAAAAATTCCTTCGATCCGGCCGGATTCAAACCAATGTCTTCTATCACACTGTGCCAGACGATATACCAATTAAGCTGATATTTATGACCGAAGGAATTATGTACACCTTACTTAAAATAAAAAAGCAGCACGACGTCAAAATTAGTATTCAAATTAGATAATATTGAACAGCTTGCACAGTTGCTCAAGGAGAATGTTCACTGTACACAGGTAAGGAGCGGGATGAATTTCACCTACAACTATCCCGAATGGGCTTGACAGAACAACACAACTTTTCTCAAGTCATAAAACGTGTAGATGAGCATTTCAAAATGATGAGAAGTGTCATATACAGACGGTTTCATTTCAACAATCGCGATCAACTAGAGGGAGAGTCTATAAATGAATATGTCACTGCATTGAAAAGATTAGCCGATGTATGTGAATACGGACATTTAAGAGATGAAATGGTACGTGATAGATTGATAGCAGGAATTGTAAGTGAGAATGCAAGACAAGATATGCTGGATCATTGCGAACATTTGTCACTGGATCAGGCAATATGGATTGTACATTGTGATGAGCTTAAAGGCAGAAGAAGGCAGGGATTCTAACCATGTTACTACAAAGAAGCTCTTATTCAAATGCAGATAATTCCTTCCTTATTAACCGACTTCTCTCTTGCATTTTCATAGAGAAAATTTGTAAATTATACATGTTGATGTCATTTTGACATATCTAGATGATTATCAAGGAGTCCGAGGCATAACCTAATAAATGTATGAATGTCCATTAAATGACCTATCTCATTATAGCATAGTTTTTGAGCACTTTTAAATTATACAGGGTGTAAATTTGAGACGGGGCAGCAAGGCCAGCCACCTTAATCGTTGTAGTTACAGGAAAACAGTTCTAGAAGACTATCCATGAATTTTGATGATATTTTGATTGGTATTCACAGATTTTCAAAAAATGGTACAGTCAGCAAGATAAAAGGCAATTTATACAAAACTTTTTTTATGCCATTCGATCAAGTCTCTGGTAAGGATCAATAGTCTCTATGGGACCAACTGAGGTAAGAGTATCAAAATCGCAAAATAGTAAAAATAGTAAATAGTAAAAAAATAGTAAAATCGCAAAAAACTTTTTATCATGCATTTTGTATGGACATATTTAGTAATCAGTTTTATTCTAGGTAGTTAAGAAAACTAACAAATTAGTCTACAAATAAGAATTAAGTAAAAACAAATTATAAACATAACATTATTTTTTAAATTTCGAACAGCTTTGTTAATAGAGAATTGTCACTTTGTATACGATTTTTAATCAAAATGTTCTCAAATGTGGAAAGAAATGAATTGGAGTAAAATTGCAGCCGCTACTTGCTCTTTGCAGAAGAGAGCGAATCGATCATAGATTTTTTATGTTATTTTGCTTTTCGTTATTGTTTTTATTTTGAAATACATAATACGTATACAATGTGTTAATTTCCTTAACTACCTAGAATAACTGCTAACTAGATATATCCCTACAAAATGTATGGTAAAAAGTTTTTTGCGATTTCTGACATTTCGAGTACTCTTTCCTCAGTTGGTCCCATAGAGACTATTGATCCTTACCAGAGACCGGTACGAATGGCATAAAAAAAAATTTTTGTACAAATTGCCATTTATGTTGCTGACTGTACCATTTTTTCGAAATCTGTGAATGCCAATCAAAATATCTTAAAAATTCATGGATAGTCTTCTCGAACCGTTTTCCTGTAACTGCAACGATTAAGGTAGCTGGCCTTGCTGCCCTGTCTCAAATTTACACCCTGTATAGTTATTCAGAGGTTGTACCAATAGTTTGTGTTACACTCACCAATGCACTGTAATGAGTTAGACAACTCATGTTACAGGAATTCTCACACTTTTTGAGTTTTGCATTGGACACCTCAATATGTCAGATAATAATTATTATATTGTAGGAGGTTTGTCAATTTTATAAACTTACATGTTATGCAATAGTGAGTACATGAGGAGTTGTAGACATTCAGCTAAACAAGATTGCGGAAACCAAAGTGTATGGAAAACTTTAAGATGTTTTTATCCATTCATTAGAAGCAGTGTAGACAAAAGGAATCATGGTAGTTTGGAAGGATACTGTCACAACTTTTACTCATGAAATTTTCCTTAAAATATTGTAAAGATTAACAATATTGTCTAAAAATTCATGTGTTCATTTTAGATCCTACTTTATTTTTTTGTAAATTTTTTTTTCATGTATAAAGTCAGTGCATTTTTGATCTCAATCTCACCTAATGGAAAGTGATGATAAGGTTGACGATGGAACATGCACACCTATATAATGCCTTAAAAAGGCCTCAGTTATAACAGGGAACAAAAATGCTGAAGGGGATTGAAATATAGATATAGAAGCATAAAGGTTCATGTGAATTGAGTACATAAACAACATAACAATACATAAATCACCTGGAATATTTGGAAAGTCAAGAATTATATCACTGAAACTTTCAAATTTGAAACTTGTATTTCTTAATAATGCCAATAATTGTAACCGTGATCTGTGAAGTGTTTAGATATAGAAATAAGAATGTTGAATCAAAAGTGTTCAGTAGTATTCATATTTATTATATTGTACTGTCGTTATTGTTATTTATTATTATTATTCGGATGGCTTCATTCAGAGCCTTTGCAGAACTTGATCACTGCGACTAGTCATTGATATTTAATTATCACCACTTATTATATCACACAGAGCCAAGGCAAATTGTATTAAAAAAACGGAAAAATTTCTCATGGGTTTGTTTATTTTGATCTCCTTGCCCAGTAGCTTGTATCGTGTTCTCATTAAGATACTACCTCTGCTCGAATTAATATTTTTCCTGTACTAGTCATTGACTTACAAATAAATGTCCGACGGGTCTAATACACAAACCAGGAAAAAAATGTCCCAAGTCAACCTATTTAAACGTAGGAATATGAAAAAGCTAAAACGTTGAATTTAAATTGTAATGTCATCGCAGTACTGTCTAATTTTGCTTGCTTCGCTGTCAGTCGAACAAACGAAGACTAAAGCGTGAATGACGCTCTGTATACGATTTTAACGCCCTATAAGTTCGGACACTTTTTAGCGCGGACCCGACGTCCATATAATTGTAAGTCAATGGTACTAGTATTAGTTCATTTCGCTTAGATCTCGGCAGTGACACTGGCTTTCTTTTTTCAGAATTTATTCTTTTACAAACGAAATTAAAGCCGCTTGAAAAATGTGTATCGTATAAGTATACGTGTTCTATTTAGTAAAATCATTGGTATATGACCATTGACTTACAATTATATGGTCGTCGGGTCCGCGCTAAAAAGTGTCCGCACTTGTAAGGCGCTAAAATCCTATACAGAGCGCGACTCTCCGCTTTAGTCTTCATTTGTTCTACGGACAGCGCGATACTGCGATGACATAACAATTTAAATTTCGAATAGGTTGACTTGGGACATTTTTTTCGTGGTTTTTGTATTAGACCCGTCGTCCATTTATTTGTAAGTCAATGTATATGACATATACTATATGTAAAGTACCTATTAAATACACCGGTTTGTTTGTAAAATTTCGAGGTAAGTTAGTATTTTTTCTATTGTGAAAATTTTTAAGAATCGTGTTTTCACACTTTATGAGACAGAACTCACGAAGCGGTTTTGACCCGCGCCCGCTGCGGTTGCGGGACAGCTGTTTTATTTCAACACTTACGATACCGCAGGTTTGTGCGGTCACGTAGCCGCCGCGGTTGCGGAACGGCCCGCAAACTTGGCGGGAGAGGATCGCAAGGCGCGCGGTTATTTACGATCGATTGAGATCGTCAGTTAAGTCTCAGACGTCGCCATGGACTCACATCAAAAACGAGTTATCGCGTTATACTTACTTCATCGAAGAATTAAAAGGAGAAGGCGTAAAAGATTCTTTACGAGAAAGAAATCGTTACGGATTATTCGTTGTTCTTATTAATGATTTAAAAAAATAAGAAGACAAATTCTTTAATTTATCTACTTGTTCAGAACTTTTAAGAAAAATTGTGACTGGTAGGAAATTAATTGATCGACTTCAACATCCATAACTTGAGAAATTGATGCGCGCTGCCAAATCGACCCTCACACTAACGTCGCCCGCAAATCGACAGAGTGCGCGGGCGACGCCCGCCAAGCGCGCGGGTGACCGCGTCCCGCGCGGTTTGCGACGGCCGCGAGCAACCGTCTCCGCTGCGGGCGTAAAACGCATCGTGAAATGTGCTACTAAATTTCGCATACCTTTCTACATTCTTCGGAGGCCGGTCCCGGAACCGCGGCGGGCGCGGGTGAAAACCGCTCCATGAGTTCTTAGCCTAAAATATCAATTTTTCAAAAAAACTGCTTCCGTGGCCGAACGGTTGCCATGCCGGACTGTCACGCAGAGGTCCCAGGTTCAATTCCCGGGCCGGGAAAATATTTGTATGACCTACATTTATTTTTCTCGTGAGTTTGGGTGTAATTTGTGGTGGTCTATGTGTGTGTCCATGGCACTCAGGATTACCCTAATGCGGGGTTATGTTGAGTGTGTGTGTTATTATATTTTACTATATACGTGAGGCGTACTATAAGTTTTCGGAATGAATACCTAAGAAAAAAATACTATAAATGGTCAGAAATGAATTTATTGTTTCTCAAAATATTCTCCGTTAGCGTTAATGCACTTTTTCATACGAATGAACCACTTTTGAAAACATTCATGCCACTCCTCTGTGACAATCTCTGAAACATATTCTTCGACAGCCTCTTCAGGTGATGAAAATCATTGCTTCTTAATTTTTGGAAATAAATAAAAGTCACAAGGTGCCAGATCGGGATTGTACGCGGGATGGCTCATAAGGTCAACGTTGTTCACCTTCAAAAATTCATTTGTCTGACTGGCCGTGTGAGAACTGGCATTATCGTGGTGCAAGATGATACGGCGTTTACGGTTATTTTTAGAGAGTTTGTCCATAACTTCCGCCAAACAAATGGTCGTGTACCAATCACTATTCACGGTACAACGATTCTCCAAAGCAACAGTAGCCACGTGTCCAGTTTTATTAAAAAAAGAAGCAATCATCCGCTTAGAGCAGCTTTCCCAAAGTGGGCGATAACGCCCCCTTGTGGGCGCTGCAGGCCTAAAGGCGGGCAAGAGACCCAGAAAAAAAAATGGGGGCGTTGTGTAGAGACTTAGGGAGAGATTTGTTATTTCATCTAGGAAGACTCTTAGACACCGACTGAGCTCTCGACTACAACTTGTGAACATCAACTAATATTAATTAAGAGATTGCTCAAACTAACTCGGTTCGATATTTCTCTCCGTGGAGTTAATATATCTGTCGTGTTTTATTGAATAAATAAAATAAAAATCATGTCAATCGGTCGCTCCGTTTCGAAATGAAAGTAGACACAAACAAACAAATAAAAAGGCAACAGACACAGTTTCGCATTGTAATAGTTATCCTAGATAGGTAATTTTCGCAGATAGTAGACCGCGGGCAATCGTGTTTTAACAAGTTTTGGTTAAATAACCCGATTTGTGCATTCCTGTATCAATCGGCTGGTTCATAGAATACTTGTTCTTCCTTGTTGAGTACGATTGAGCATCGAATGAGATAAACGAGTTTATGCATGTTCCGTATATATGCGTATTTCATTAATTAAAACAAAAAATGTCGTTGCTGCTTTCGCAGCCAAACTGCTTCTACACAAAAATAATATGGGCAGGCGTGAGTTTCACAATTTTCCGAATTTATCAGTATCCTGTAGTAACGACGACTTGTTTGCCTACTGCCAACATTTGGAAAATCTCCACATTGACTTCACCGAACGATATTTTGAACTTGGAAATACCAGTCTGGGTGTTGGATCCGTTTTCACATCTCAACACAGCAATATCACCTCAGCTGGAAGAAGAACTTACAGAATTGACAACGAACGAGGAAATAAAAAACAAGTTCAAAAATGGCTATCAAGAATTTTGGCTACAAAAACCGACCCCGCAATTATACCCTGTATTGTGGTCAATCGTTCAACGATTCTTGATAGCATTCCCATTGTCTTATTTGTGTGAACGTGGTTTTAGCGCTGTGACAACGCTGCTTACTAAAAAGAGAAATCGTTTGCATGTTACCCAACGTGGTGACTTGCGGCTGTTCTTGAGTAAATTGGAACCGGATATCAACAAACTTATTAAACAGCATCAGATTCATCCTTCACATTAGTTTTTATATTAGAATCGATTATGTTTGTTTTATTTTGAATAAAAGATACTCTGTGTGAATACTATAAAGTTGCGTTTCAATAATCATTCTCATTGGCAGGTGTAGCCCGTAAGAGTTGACTTGAGACCTGAGCGCCGTTGTGTACTACCTACTGCGCTCAGGTCTCAAGTTAACTCTTGCGGGTTATAGTAAAATTCTCGTTTAGAATGAATGTTTAATCTCCGCTAATATAGCTCACAATAATTAATTTAATTTGAAGTTGTAGTGGTTTTTAAGTAGGTGAAAAAAAAAGTAGGGGCGCTGAAAAATAATTTATTCTCAAAGTGGGCAGTAGACAAAATAAGTTTGGGAACCCATGGCTTTAAGGCACTTGACACGCACGCCACTTTGGTTGATTTTGGCTCATCTCGAAAGACCCATACGCACGATTGCTGCTAAGTTTTGGGATCGTAACTATAAATCCATGTTTCGTCACCTGTTACTATGTCCCACACCAAATTTGACGCCCCTTCGTTGAATCTGGTAAGCATGGCATTGTACCAAGTGACGCGATTCGTTTTTTGAGCCTCAGTCAAATTGTGTGGGATTCACCGAGAGCACAGCTTTTTCACACCCAAATGTTTGTGTAGTATTGATTGTATTTGACTCATGCCTATGCTTAAAGATGCTCGAATCTCATGGTATGTCACATATCTGTCTGTTTTGATCATACGGCGCACAGCATCGATGTTTTTGTTGTTCACAGCAGTGGACGGGTGACCATCACGAAATTCGTCACTGAGATTCACACTACCGCGTTTGAATTCTGCAAACCAGCTATAAATAGTCGTCTTGCATGGTTCTTCATCGGCAAAAGCAGTTTGAAGTCAAGCCAAGCTCCGCTGAGCTGTTAATTTACACTTAAAGTCGTAGAAAATCATGCTACGAAAATTTTCACGAGTATATAGTGATGTAGACAACCAATTTCTGAAATGATGCCACCATGTAAAAACAAGGGACAGTCGGATGAAACAAACTGTATTCTATAGCCAAAGAATTCCATTTTCAAATGTCGTAATTACTTTTTAAATATTGTTTATGCAAGTGGCCAGTTCCGGAAACTTATGCACCCTATGTATTTTTTTTCAAATTGATTAATTCCACATTTTCACAGTTATGCGGAACCAAAGCCATTTGAGGTAGTATAGACTCGTAAGGCGCGGCGCAAATATTGAGATTTTTTAAATTTTTTTATTCATTTAATTCAGGCAACTATGACCCATATAATATATATATATTAAGGAACTAACATACATATAATGTAAAAACTAAATAAGCAATCTACACGAAGTGCACTTGGCGCAATCTGATGTAACATTCCTCGGAATTCCCGGTATACGACACCCGTCGGACAAAATTCCTCCTTCATGAAGATCCACAGATGTTCGATCGGCACTCTCGCCACAAACAAATAAAAATTCACGTTGTGAATCCAACCGCTCGACCCTGGGGATGTATTGGGCTTTTAGTCTGATATACCTACTCTACTATCTCTTCAGACTTCGTGGAGTAAATTCAAATAACCAGTAACTATACGCCAAATTTGATATTGGCTGTTTAATAACAAAACTTTGGTAGGCTTGTAAAACCATTGATAGATGAAAAGAAAATTTTTAGTCACTGCTCATTATTTAAGCTATCTCAGTAGGGCTAGCACGATAAGGCGCGACTTGCGCGAAAGCGACATAAAGTGCGAGATCTCTATGCGAAAATAGTAGTAATTCTTTCTCGCTTTATGTCGCTCTCGCGCTAGTCGCGCCCTATCGTGCTAGTCCTACTGATCATACAGCCTGCTCGCGTAATTGGAATTTAAATAGGTACGTATTAGACATCGAGTATATAACCAGAAATAGTGACAAAATAAAGGCCATACATCACTGGCAACTCATCAGGCAAATGTGCCTTATATCACTTTGAAATATCAAGTCTCGTTTGCTCTGATCACAAATTAGAAAGCTGAAATAGTACAGCGCCAACAACTGACCAGTGTTTACGTCTCCGTATATTCCAAAAATATTCTGTATTTATTGTATAATAAAAACGAAATTATTAAAACTTTATTCACTTCCATGACAGCTTATTTGCAATAGCATCCACTAAAACTAACACCATAATTATTATTAAATTGAAACACTTAAAATAAAAAATATATATAACAAAAGGAACGTATACCTACAGATATAACTAATTAAAGTAAATAGTTTTGGAAGTCATGGCAGTGAAAAAGCGCTGGCTCAACATTATAATAATAATAATACACACACTCAACATAGCCCCGAACTAGGGAAACCCTGTGTCGCGGGTGCCATGGACGCACATATAGACAACCACAAATTACACCCAAACTCACGAGAAAAATAAATGTAGGCCATACAAATATTTCTCCCGGCCCGGGAATCGAACCTAGCCTAGCACAAATACCGCGTTGCCCACGACCCTGGTATTCTGCCAGAACCGTGTTTAAAGAGACGCCACTCATCATCTCAAACGTCCTCTGGCGTTATCGTTTACAAATATACCATTTATAATTAAATACGTAATATACATGACAATTCAATACAACAAAAATGTACATTTTTCACGTTTTTTTAAATACCTAAAATCAGCATCCGCTGATGTTAAGGTCAAAAATCAGCATCCGCTGTTGTGTAAAAGCCAGCATCAGCAACAACCCTGATAGGTACTGTAGACTAGGCAGTATGATTAGAAATACTGGCTGAATGAATATAGGTTTGTGTTTGGAATTGTATAAAAAAATAGGTTGAAAAAAGAAGAACATCTTGGTTGTGGGATTCGCTCTGGACCTTTTGGAGGGAAAAGTGTCGTTTTTATGTTGACTTTCAATTATTTTGTGAAATCTAGTTTAAAGTGGAATAGGATAGTGCTATTGTGCCTTAATCGAAGATTAAAAGGCGAAATTATACGAATCTCGAACTAAAATACCCGTATCGGCCCCTTTTAAGGAATCCCAAGTCAATCCTAGCACGCCGCCTCAAATTGCCTATCCTCTTTGTGGCGGCCATATTTACAGAAACATAATTAAACTTCATGTTTAGGCTGATGGGTTTGCCAAAGCCTTAATAAATTTAAAAAAATCTTGGTTATTCTGGAACAGGCTTCGATCTGTAAATACGTAATAAATATTTATTCATAGAAATAGTCCTGTTTTATCTATAAAAGCTGCCTCTACGCTAATCCAAGCTACGACTCTCGTTATAGTACCTACAACAACGAAACAAAACAACATTATAGATTATACAACCTATATTAGGAAATTTATGTTGGTTTTATTTACTACATCTCTACACGTCTCTCGAGTAGCTAAGGAATTAAAAGGTCACGACCGTCAGAGCTCTGCTTGCCAGCCAAAGGTCATAAAAGTTTTCTCGATGCGCCCAGGTATCGAAGAAGCAATTGATAGCTGGACTGCCGGACACTCATTCATATACCGTGACGCCGGGTTTTAATAATCGTTTATCTGTCTCAATGTATTAACTACATTACATATAAAATTTAGTAGGTACCATATCGTAGATAGTGGTGTGAGATAAAAGCTCAAATCACAGTGGCGCAGAATCGAAGCATCGCGTCGCGTCCTGTTTTTCGACTATAACACGTGGCGACACGCGTCGTCGACGCTCGCATTACCGCGCCCGGATCACGGTGCTGGACCAGTTCAGAGACTTGAACATTCGTGAATGGCGCTCGTGCTCAACGGTTGATATCGATCTTATTATAATTGCTCTTATATCTGAAGCTGAAGAGGAAGAAACTGAAGCTATATCAGAAGCTGAAGGGAGAAAAATAAAACGAAAATGTAGGGTTCACGAGTTATGGAAGAAAAGACGTATACTTGGCGAATTCAAAACACTTTATAGTAACGATTTAAGCCGGGTTTCACTTACAAATAAATGGACGTCCGTTTATTTGTAAGTCAATTTGGTTTCAAGATATTTTTATGATTATTGTGTTATATAGACACTAATATTTATAGAATTAAGTAAATTAATTGTTCGTCTTCAACTATTGTCGCGCAGTCGTCTCGTCGCAGTTCGGCACTGTGCCACGTCTGGTGTGGTCGTTGTTGGAAAGAGGGTACCTCTATATTGGTCCCATTTAAATTTGAAGAAAATATTCCACCTCTAAGGGTGGCAAACCAGGGGATGAAACCGGTTTCGCGCACTTTCCGGTAACCGATTGCAATAAAACTTGTCAAATGGAACTTTTTTTCCACGAACTGTTATGGTCGGTTTTTTTAGTACTCTCTACTAATTACGTATAATAAGATCATGGTGATTGATGACTCCATCCAGCGCCTAGCGTAATAGCGAAATCTTGTATGTCTTATTTTAATTCTGGTGACCTTATTACGTATGTACGCCGCTGTCGCCAGAAATCGGTTAACACGTCAATTTTCTAGCACTGAAAATTTTGTGAAACTGATAATTGTACGCTACCATCTCAACATAGCAAAAAAAAAAAATTAATGTACGATGTCTATAGCTTTATTTATCCAAGCAAAAAAATAAAATACTTATGTTAATAGTTATTTGTTATGCAAGGTTGCAAAGTTGTTGTTAACGAGTGCTTGTATTGAAACCTGAGCAAGCCAAGGAAGCTTCGCTCGTGGTACAAAAATAGATTCCTGAGCGTAGCGAGAGTTTCAAGGCACGAGACGCAAAACAACCTTACTGCTGAGCGAAACACACGACTTTTCACCTCACTATAGCGAGGAAAATGGTTGATGAAAGAAAAACAGTTCATCAGTTTGTATTTCGAAGAAAAGTGTATCTTCGGATGCGTAAGGAATTTACACTTCATCAAGTTTATTCTAGCTTGTTTTTATTTTGTGCGATTAAGTGATTATTGAAATTACTTTACTCCTTTTACGAATTAAAAATGTAATAATCAATTTTTTAATTTAATAAATATTGATAACTAATTTTGTAGATATCATTGTCAATTTAATGTCAACAAAAATAAGCAAAAATATACCAACGGGTTTATATTACTTAAATAAGTAAGTAAGTAAGTAAGTAATGTACGAGAAATCGCGTAGTTGAACGTGTCATTATCTTTTTTTTTTATCTTCGAAAGAAAAAGTTAGGTGTAACCATTGACCTTTGTTTGGGTGTACCACAGCAACCCTTAAACGATGGAAAAAAATGAATAGTTTATGCAGCTACCACAGTCCATCGTCAAGTTCGAATTTCAAAAATATTTTCCACACTAGCGTGCATAAAACGCTTTTGCTCGCAGATTTCTAATGAGACAATTTTTTTTATTAACAGTGTGGGTGGATACAAGTTCTTTGAGCCATGACTTCGTTTAATTATCGGGATCCCCAGTAATATTTTCCATTGCGGTTCTAATCCATTATGTTTTCACTTTCTCTTAAATAACTTAATTTACTTATTTTTTAAATAGTCTTAAGCGGCGGGAGTCAATATTTTTGTTTTCACTTTCACTTAAATTACATTTTATTCTATCACTTTGAACAAAACTATGAATTCGTAATTATTGGAATTTTTAGGATAAAGTCTTTTATAATCATTAAATCTATGTTTATAATGCTGCCTTCGTGGCCGAACGGTTACCATGCCGGACTGCCATGCAGAGGTCCCAGGTTCGATTCCCGGGCCGGGAGAAATAGTTGTATGGCCTACAATTATTTCTCTCGTGAGTTTGGGTGTAATTTGTTGTTGTCTATGTGTGTGTCCATGGCACCCGCGACACAGGGTTTCCCTAGTGCGGGGCTATGTTTAGTGTGTGCGTATTTATTTATTTATAATTTGGTTTAAAATAAGGAATATAGTTCTAACCTTCTTCATCACTATTTCTTTCTTAGTTTTTTCTGTATAATATACGTAAAATAAAAATAATCTTTGTAAAAGCTGTACTTGTAACTTCAAAAGCCCACCATTTTCTAATGACAAAGAAAGCCTTTCCGAGCTAGTGAGGTGAAAAATTAATCTGCTGTTCAATTGCCATATTTTAAAATAAACTAACTTTTATTGCGCTTAAGTTATGTGTGTATAAATGGCGACCCCTCACTCTTCTGTAGTTATATAAAAGGAATCGCAAACTCTTGCGTTGATCCTGGATTAAAATAACTGTAAAATAAAACGGCAACCGTAACCCACGTGCCGGATTTTCCCGACTGTGAAGTAAATAAAATAAAAATGTAAATTACACTCGTCTCCTTCCCCCCAGCCGTACCGCACCTCCCCTTTACCGCCGAGTGTAGGGTGATGCTTCTACACTTCTACGAGTGTAATGCTGTGGTTCTCAAGTTGAGATGTTTTTCAACGACGGTTTGATATTATCACGACTCACTGAACTCAACTTTGACACACGCTTCTCCGCTTATATGTTACAGCGACATGACTTTACTCAGACACTACGCTGCTCCGTGTAATGCTGGGTTCACGAGTCTTTCGCTTGCTTGCGTGACTCCATTCGCGTATACGCAAAGACCTAACACGTACGCACAGTCTTCACGAGTCGCTCGCTTGCGCCGGCCGTTTGCTTTACGTTGACATGACAACAATAATCCTTATCTAGTGAGCAACAAATTTAGAAACTATGGAAGTATTCAGTGCCCGCCTTACCTATAGTGCAGGAGGTACGGCGCACACGGGCGCAGGGTCTTAGGGCTCATTCAGAGTGCAGGTGGAGGCGCCACGGCGGGTGCAAGCACACGAGTCTTGGCGTCTTCCCTTTCACAGTACCGAAGCGGCTACGAGCGGATAGATCCAGACGTCGAAATCGCAAACAGACGCTAGACGTTAGACCAAGCACTGTGAACGGTGCTGGCGGACCGAGACAATAGATCTACTTGCGCGGCGCGCTTATACGTTTGACTATGTATATACGACATTTCGCACTGTACTTGTAATTCTATCTACATTATTAGTCGCTGGAGTTAAAGGAATTGGAGAGGATGTAGGTTATATTTTTCTGTATCTGATGGAGCAATGAACATTTTTGACGTATCTTCACTTATGCCATTCTTCCACTCTGAATAAGGCCTTAGGGGCACCGAGCTCCGTTCACAACGCCTCCGAAGAGCCTGCGTACTCGCGCACGACACTTCCCAACATCAATTATAATTACACCGTTTGTGCCTGAATTTCCGATCTCCAGAACCCTAGCGTAGGGTTGTCGAGATCGGAAATTTGCCGTCCACTAACTTAAAACGCGGTTAAGTGACAAATGGTCAAATAACCGTTTCAAATACCAAAAAATACAGCACAAAATTATCTTATATCAACAGTTAAAATTAGTTAACGTGTTCGCCTTATCGGAACTTACCCTAACGTTGCGTAGCTGAATTATCATTAAACAATTTCAATATTCTAAACCTGGGTTATGGTTTTTTTTTTATTTTGTCACTTAACCGCATTTTAGTTAGCTGAAGGCAGATTATATTTGAGTTTCATAACGGTTTGTACGTATTAACTCAATTTAATTTCATGTTATTTATAAAATCTAGTAAACTTTGAGAACCGTCCAATTTTTTCCCCACTCGTAATAATCGCATTAAGGAAGGAAAAATTTAAACTCCCGCGTCCCGAAACTTTGCGAGTTTTCTTTTTGCATTAAGAACAAAAAGTGCTTCTACTTAGAAGGGTGGCGTTTTTATACAGTACGTATAAGAGGCTACACTACAGAAAGCTTGTGTTGTCTCGGATATCTTATTACGAGAGAAATAAAATTGCTCGAACATTACAGAAAGCTAGTGTTGTAATCTCCGATGTCTAATTAAGGTGAAGAAAATAACAAAACTGTTATAGACTTATATGAACAATTGAAGCATTGGAGACAACAAGGGCGTTCGGCGCACAAAACCCGTTTTGATGTAATTGCATCAAGACACTATCTGGTATCTTGTGACAATAACTAATTTCGATCTCTCTTCGAGATGGCTTAATTCACTTTAATTTAGAAGGTAGATTACAAATGTGCGTTTGAATTTTGGACCAGTTACCACCTGCAGTTTGTAAAAACCACGGATTTATATATTTCATAAACTGGATCGCGCACTTCGATATACCAATATTACAAATTTACGTGTTATTGGGTTATGTTAAGGTTTATTTTAAGTAAAAGTAAAAAACCGAGGCACGTGAGATAGCTCGAAGTAGTGGTCTGTTCTTGTCATCGAGTATATAACCAGAAATAGAGACGAAATAAAGGCCATATATTCCTGGTAACAGATTAGCGATACATCTCTTATAAATATTAACTCTCCTTTGCACTGAAATATAGATAGGCCAACTACTGATCTGTGTGTACGTCTCCGTATATTCCAAAAAAATCTGTGTTTATTGTAATTAAGATAATCTCTCTAACAATACCGTGCTGTTCTATTCGATGGTGTGGGAAAAACAGCAAAACATCTAATTACAAAACAAACTGAATCACATTTCATCGGTAATTAAATATGTAATTTTGCAATTTTCGTCCATTATAGCAAATCTCAAGTTAACTGGTCGATTTGAAGTGAAACAGTTGACGACACCCATTGCCGACACCCGTCAATTGTTTCGAACTCGGGCTAGCCAATCGGAGCGCGGTTGTCACAGTAATGATATGGCAGAATAGTTTTCAAACAAATTAAATGACATTTCGTCTCTATTTCTGGTTATATCTTAGAGGATGGAAAAAAAAGGTTATACACTCGATGGGTTATATCCTCGATGGTCCTTGTGTAACAAGTTGCCAACGCTAAATAAAATTATCTTAGGTAGTGTATAGTCCATTAAGTTCTTTAAATTTTGCAAAAATAAAATTAGCTTAAAGGTAATATGCTTTTACTATGGTAATACAAAAAAAATATATCAACAATAAAATCTTCTATTATGAAATAGCATATCAAATAAGTATAATTTCATAATTTGTATTATGAAATAATATTAGTTGTTTTGGTCATCCATAAACGGCCACATTTCCTGTAAAAATTAAAAAGTTACAAACAATATGGCTGGCTGAAACATGGATGAACACCCTAATAGAAAGAGACGTTACTACTTTGAAGACTCTCACTCGGCTCGTTTTATTAACTTAGTGCGCGGTCCAGTTCGTATACAAGTCCGTGGTAAAAAGTTATTTAATGTAAAAAAATGTCTGAAATGAGCGACCACATCCTCAACATAAAACATCTAGGAGGCCAGTGAGACATGCTGAACATGATACTGTCGATTCACTTCAATCCAGCGAATTTAATAAATAATTAAAAATACGTTTAAATTTTCTTCTATGTAACTTTTTAATAGCACTGATTCACAATTTATTCCTTAAAAAAAATACGAACGCGCCATTCATTTGCATGCAACAAGGGCGGATAACACAAGGGAAAAAAATATTTTCAAATTTTCCTTATTGTTTTAAAACAATAACAACACTCACTCTTTTAGCTAAATCACAGGACAAATAAATAATAAAGATTCAGATTAATTTATTTCACAAGTATAACAATATAAACTGCCCTACCTGTCAAAGTATAAGAAATTATATTGAAATCGTGGACAATAATCTCAGTACAGAGTACTAAAAAAACCGACCTCAAAAGTACGTGGAATTACGTCTATTTGCTAAGTTTCATTTAATCATTTAAATATATAGTTCGCCACTATACAGAACTTGATACTGGAGATAATAAAAGTAGGTTCTCACTACGACACTACTCAAAGTATATCGAGAGAAAAACGCCTTGAATTGGAGAAATAGCAAAATCAACTAAATAATTGCTAAAAGTAATTGCTCCTAAATTACAGTTAGGCGCTATTTATAAAAATGAATCTTCATGCGTGAACAGCCACCCTTTGAGGTGGATGATTTTTTTCAAAATGAAATGGTACCACTATTGAAATACCCCCAAAGTATGTTACGCGATAACTCCGGTATTTGTGAACCGATTTTCATGATTCTTTTTTGTAGGAAAGAGGGTACTTCCTCATATTGTTGTTGTGTGAACCTTCTAGTAAGTACAATGATATCACTATTTTTAACGACCTTCATGATTAAATGAAGTACTCTCACTTTTTAGAAGAACGAACAAGTCTAAATTGGTGATTAAACTTTCCATTTTCAAATTTTGAGCGAAGATTTAATGTTAGCAGTTACAGAGTTGTGAACGATATAAATTATTAAGCAAAATGTTAGCCCTTTTATTGCAAAAAGTCGATAATTCGTTAGTTAATTAGTTAACTGATTGATGAAGTCATTAGAGTTTAAAAATATGTGCACTTAAAATATATATTTTTTTTTAGAACTGAAAGCACAACTAATCAACAAATTAGCTTACTCATCAGAAAAAGCTTAATTAAGTCCATAGTTGGCATTGCTGTGCGGTATTGAGAATCATTTAATCACCTATTCTGACGCATTAGAAGACAATATCGTTGTAATTACTTACTTAATCACTTGTTTTTAGACTCATTATAAAAGTAAACAATATTTGTCTAAGTGTGGGTGTACTGTAAACCTCTGCCTACTCTTTGGAATATAGGGGTGATAGTATTTTATGTTACGTGTTGTAAAAAGTTTGTGTTCCTCAACTCAAAGACTAAATCATTTCGTTTCACATGTAAAATGAAATAAAAATATTTTGATGATTTTTAAAAAAAGAACGGCATTTATGACCGTTATCTGGAGTATGCCAAAAAATCATAAATAATTAGTACTATAACCACCTGAAGGATATTACGGTTTTCCTTGCCGTTTAAAAGATAATTCGATTTTTCATACAAGTTTATTATAACTCCTTCGTTTTTGAACATAATCAACTCGGGTGTCATATTTGTACATAGTAATAACTAAAAGAAGCAATATTCGGCAAAAAAAACTGACACTTGCAAATTGAAATCCCTAAGTCTATGAAAGCCGATTTTCAGCCCACCGTGCGTGCCAATTTTCAACCGCATCGTAACTAGTTTTTCTTCGGCCGCCATTTTGGATTCGCCATCTTGATTTTTTTTACACAGGCAGTTGACTACCATTACCCTCTATGACATTCCTTCGAGCACCTTCTACCTATCTCTAATAGTTTCCGTGATAGAAGGCTTCGAAATTTGTATGGCGGCCATCTTATTTGTTTGAATTTCGAAAATTTTTTACTTTCTGCAGAAATTTGCCAAGGTGTATCTCATAAAAGTGCACAAATATCCCCCATGTATGCACGCCGTTGATCACTCATTTACATTTTCCACAATCAGGTCTTCTCATATTTCATTCCTTGTCTTGAAGCCTATCCGTGTTCAACGGTATAAATATCTTTTTTCCACCATATCGGGAAGTATGCGTTCTATTTTTCTAAGTGAGTCAGGATTTATATATATATTTTTATACCAGCATCGCGGATTAGTATCTCGATTATGAAAGTATGATCATGAAATAGAGTTGAAATGCGAGTTTGTACTTATCGCTACATTCATAAATCAAAGAATGTTACATTTAACACAGAAAAATAATTAAAATATTTTAAACACCGATCTAACGTTTCAATCGTTTGCGAACGCGTATGACCGTACCACGAATCGCGGCAGGCGAGCACACATATAAGCCGCGATGCTACATTTGTACTGAGTTAGGCTCAATTTACATTGCGCCTTTAGGCTGTAGTATTTCGTCGACGTTTGACGTCACTCTGCACCTGCCTTCGCTCCACTTCCCGCGGAATCGCCAGGCGTCGCCGGAGCTGCGGACATTCCCGCGAATGCGCGAGTATTCCCGATCATGCGCGAGAATTCGTTGGAAGACGCGCGACTTGTTTTTTGGCTCGTATCTAGTTTGTACGTTACACAATTGACATAATGTTCATTTTCTTGTGTACAATATCGTTTGGAAAACTCGCTTCCATTCCGCAATGTACATCAAGCCTTATACTACTTGCTACTTGTCTTATTATAGGAAATCGAACAGTGGCATAAGTATTAAAAGATAATTATTCCATGATTTTTTATTTTAAGATTATTATTTAACTAACTACATAAATTAAAATTTAAAGCTAAAATCTAAAGTTACGGTATTTTGTCTAGACTTATTTTTATTAATCGAGTAATAAAAAAGAAAC
>NW_020653900.1:11629236-11707407 GCF_003589595.1 Hyposmocoma kahamanoa
TCGCGGGTGCCATGGACACAAACATAGACAACCACAAACTACATCCAAACTCACGAGAGAAATAAATGTAAGCCATACCCCGGAAGAACTATTTCTTCCGGCCCGGGAATCGATACCGGGACTTCGGCGTGGCAGTCCGTATGGTAAACGTTCGGCCGCGGAGTCAGTTTAACTGAAGATTTAAAACAGTAGATACGAGATGCTTGCAAAAAAATATATAAACGAGTAAAAAATTAGACATTTTTGCTGTGATGCGAAAAAAAGACAGCGTCACTACTCTCTAGACTGCGTTGTAGTCCAAACTGCATCCTGAAAACGTTTGCGGCTAAACTCGATGCGCCGATGCTTCGTCATTTCGTCCAGGTTCTGGAGATGGGGTAATCGGCGGCGCCTCGAGCGAATATAATGTGTGTTTTTATGTTTTGTCTCTGTGTTTACTAACAATAGTCATAAGTTTAAAAATGTCTGTATTTAATAACAAGTGGGCCTTGGAAGCCGAATAAATTATTTATTTATTTATTATTATTATTATAAAGTATGGAATGTCGAAAATTTTAAATACGTAATAAATAAGAAGTCCATTTTTAGTTTATATTAACTTTAATGTTACCTTCAGAGGGCGCTTGCAACAGCTGCAATTTTCCATCGACAATCTGCCCAGAAAGAACCCCGGTGAGACCGGAAACATTCATTTGCTGTCGAATCTTCTTGGCTTCAGCATCTAACTGCTGCTGAATATAGAGCTCCTTGTGGTGCACCTTGTTGTGGTACTTCAGGTGGTGCGCTTTGGTGAATTTCTTGTTGCATGGTGTACATCTAAAAATTACATGTTAATAATGTATCATATCTACAAGAACATGAACTCTTACCTATTTCTGCTGCCAAACAGTAATGTGGTTTTGAAGGGCAAGGATGCTAGTGAAATTACAGGCATATGGTACTTATTAACTTATATCTCAGGGTGAAAGATGCAGTGGCAGCGTCCATCAGCTCTTTGCGATTTAAAGTTCTGAGTGGTAATACAACTGTCATGGACAGGCGTGACGCTTACCACCAGGCAAACGACTTGTTCGTCCCTTCGCTTGGTATCATAAAAAAATAGTAATACTCACGAATATTTCTTCTCCCCGGTATGTGTCAACATGTGATTCGACAGTACGTAAGAGTACGTGAAGGACTTGCCGCATAGCGAGCATTGGTACGGGCGGATCCCCATGTGTAACCTGCGTTTTTAAAATTGCACTTTAGTTAAATGAATAATACCTGTAAGACGGGGAAATTAGTGAATATTTCAATATAGGCTTCAAAAAAAGGACAATGGCAAACTCCCTTATAACTTTTTGTTGACATAATTTGTATGCGTCTGCTTATGAAAAATATGTGAAAATGTAAGTTGAAAAAATCCTGAGCAAATTTTGTTTTGGATTTTCTATTCTGAGAAGTCGGGAATTAAAGATATTCCATTTTGAAGTTTTGGAGATTATGTGTTACGTAATTGAATAAAATATATTCCGTGTATTATATCAAAATAAACTACAGAAGCCTTTAAATAGAGTTAATAGAAAGAAGCTGAATGATGCTGTGGGTTTGTGGCGTGACGAAAGTTCAGAGGAAATTATTTTGTATACTCTTATAGTCAAAAGGTATGAAGTTAAATTAATAACATACCACAGACTATTGCACTGGTAACTCGGACACAAATAATATTTTTGTGAAACGTGCCATCTATACCTGCTTTTTGGAAACTATTCTGTCAGTTTTACCATTTTCTCGCGTGGTACTTTGGAGAAGAAATTATCGACTTTATTTTTTATAATGAAGTAGTTAATCTTTTATTAGCTTATTACAAATCGGTGGAATCAATACATTTGATATTACGTGAACTAAATGTACACCATATCCATACGTAGGTACTAATATTCCTTTTTTGGCGGTTAGATGTCGCAGAAACTAAGAAACTGATAGTTGTAAATATCAGTCCGGTTACATACTAATTAGTTTCTTTTAGATATGATTTTATATCCAGACTTAGTAAGCTGCTGGGGTGCTAGGCGACGTACCTCCACGTGAGCGTGTGGCTTCCATTCCTATGCAATCCCAGGATTGTATAGGAAGGGAAGACATGGGCCGGTGCATCCTGGCCAATTCCTGGACTTTGTCCGGGCATTTGAATAGAATAGAATAGAATAGAATAGAATAGACATTTATTGCAATTTGCTAGGTGTTGGCTAAAATGTCGTCTCCCAATCCAACGGTGTTAGGCGTACCGTGCCTATGGATGCGTGACTGGGGGGGAGCCCAGACGCTAACGGTGCACCCTCGATACCAGGGCACCTCGAGGGAACCTTATGCCCTTCAGCCGGCAAGCGGGGTTCTGCCGGTTGTGACCCCTTAATTCCCTAGCTTCTCTTGAGACGTGTATAGAGAAAGACAATGACATAAGCGTTAACACCTTAATTTCCTTCTCGGAGGAAACGATTGCTGGGGTGGGTAGTCCACCCAGCAATAGAGACGTGACTTCGGTTGCGGCTATAGATACGAACCAAGCGGGTCCTTCGGATCCCACCATGGTGTCGGAATCCAGCGCTCAGCCGCGCATTCGACTGAGCGGCTCTCGCCGAAGAGACTAAAGGACCTGATGAGAACAGGTATGAGCTACGCAGAAGCGCTGCCTCTATCTGAAAAGCACTGGAGTGAACTTCCGGTGCCTAAACCATCTCCAACACCGAAAGCGCAAAAGCGTGGACGGTCAGAAGCGGCGTCGCTACAGGAACACGTAAGGAAGGCTCCCTGGACCATGGCGTCAGCTGAAAGCAGGAACAGACAAACTTTCAGCGAAATAGCGGGCTTCCTGCGCGTGGGTATCCGGAATTCGGAACCCATGCCAGAGGAGCAAATGGAGCTGTTTCTGGTCCGCACCATAGGTTCCTGGGTCTCTCTCACAAGACAGGCTGGATTCTTGTGAGCTGCAAGGACCAAGCAAGTGCAGACTGGCTTGTGGAAAAGATCGGCTATTTGAAGCCGTGGCCGGAAGCCCAGCTGTCCTTGATTAAGAAAAGCGAGCTTCCGAAGCCCACCACCGCCACCACTTACATTCCCAAGAAGGGTTGTGAGTCGGTGCAGTTGGCCATCAGCCTACAGGGGGCCCAAAATAGGGGTCTCCGCACGGAAGTATGGAAGATTCTTCACGCAAGGAAAGATGCGAACGGATGGGTAGCCGCGTTTACTCTTGATGACCCATCTGTGGAGAATCTCCGTGCCTCAAATTACCGGGCACACCTTGGTTTTAAACAGGTCATGTTTAAGATCAAAGGGTGTCCGTAAAGCACTTCCAGGGGTGCGTTTAAGACCAAGGCAAAAAATTCGCCAGCTAAAAATTAATCTGCCGAGGCATCCGTGAACGGAGTCTTAGGTTTATGTCAATGTAAGCTGCCAAATTCAAATGACAGCTGTCATAAGTACCTAATTCAAACTTTATTATACTAGCAGAAACAACAAACAGCTGTCAATAGTGTCAATCTGACAGCAGGTTAAAATTTCGCGACCTAAAAAGCACGCGAAAATTTATCCCAACTAGGCTAAATTTTATCCTAGCCGACGTCCGTGAACGGGGTAGATAAAATTTTCACAGATAAAATTTTCGCCTGACAGAGTGCTTAAACGGGGTGTATAACGTTATGTCAGGTTAAAATTTATCCCGGCTAGCGTCCTTAAACGCACCCCAGCGGCGGCACTGCGCAGGGTGCCTCGGACTCGAAACCAGGGTCGGTTACTAGTCCGCTCGAGGATTCCGCCCGCGCCTAGTCCGTCTTCTATGGACCAGGGAAAACGTGACGGGGCTGCCCCGTCTGCGACTCTGGGTGTATCGCCCCAGAAGAATCGCGGACGGGAGGCGGGGCACACTCGGACAGCACCCGCTGTCCAAACAGCGCAGCCAACAACAAGTGCCAGTACTGGGGCCGCTCGACCAAAAACTGCCACAGTAATGCACTAAATGACGGTCTGGAGGTACAATACCGTGGTTTTAGCACCGAACCCACGTGGCCGGAGTACGGCACGTGGAAGAATGCAAGGGCGCGGAGCTGCCAATTCGCGAGGCTCACGAGGACCGTTTCGTCCTCCTCGTAGCAGTCGGGGGCAGCAACGCGGCTGGGGTTTTAATCCCCGCTAGATGGCGCCCACGGGGGAAAGGGCGAGGGTTCTCCCAGCAAACCTCCACCACGCCGTGGTTGCCGCGGCTTTGGTGGAGTGTTGCTTCGCGAAAGGCAATGTGCATGTCGCCCTCATTCAGGAACCCTGGGTTAACCACACAAACATAATGGGACTCAATGCCGCTGGTAAGATGATCTACAACGCTTGTGGAAGTAGACCCAGAGCCTGCATTGTTTATAACAAAAACATTAACCTTATGCCTGTTCCAGAGTTCTGTACTGACGACTTTGTAGAAGCATAATTATTTCCCCGGAATAACCCTCGGGCTAAGATAATCATGTTCATTAAGCCCAGCCTATCTGGACAAAAGAACAGCCCCACGGAAGATCTGCACGACTGGCGGAATAAGCTCAAAAACACAAAGCAGAACCTCTGTTGGGATGTGATGCCAACGCTCACCACACCGCTTGGGGGAGCTCTGACATCAATAACAGAGGTGAGTTACTATATGGCTTTATATACATTACATATTACATACATTTAGGAATCTAAGGAACGCGGCCTGAGACGTCTATAGAGACAGACTAGCGCAGTATCTACAAAGGTGTCCTCAATCGATCAAAACCACTGAGAGACTAAGAGTAAGCTGTTGAGGTCACTACCAGGGGCATCATCAGCGCTTTTGAAGAAGGCTACGCACTAAAAATTTGGACCTCCAATAGGAAGGTTCCGTGGTGGAATGCCAAACTGACAAAGCTAAGAGAGAAAACTCGAAGACTCTTCATTAGGGCCAAGCTGACAAAGGAATGGGAGATTTACAGGAAGGCCCTTACCAATTATAATAAGGAGATAAGGAAGGCTAAGCGAGCATCGTGGAGGTGATTTTGTGAGGAGATCACTAATGCTCCTCAAGGTGTACGTCTACACAGAGTACTTTCCAAAGCCAACTCCCATCAACTAGTACTGTTAAAAAAGCCTGATGGGACCTACTAGACTTCTACGACAGAAACCCTTGAGATTCTAATGTCAACCCATTTTCCGGGGGCGACTCGCTTACTAACCCAGTAATTACTGTATTAAATTACTGTACATACACCTCGCAACGAGGACTGGAACAGAGCCGCCAACATTATAAGACCTCGACAAGTGGCTTGGGCCATTAGCTCGTTTAAATCGTACAAACCCCAAGTGAGGACAATATTACTACCATCTTACTGCAGCAAGGTATAATTATACATATAAAAAAAAAATAGGTTACACCTATTTTGTTTTAGAATCATTTAAAGTAATGCTGTAGAAAAAAAATTTGGCATACACCACTTTTACGTCTCCTCAGTCAGCCTCATTTATTCGGGAGCAATCACAAACTTTTTTCAAAATTTGCGGTACCTGTAGTGGAAATAATAATAAAAATAAACAAAATTCGACATACGCAGCATTGCCAAGTTCACAATAAAGCTCACCTCTCATGTTTCTGACGTGTGCCGTAATCGCCGAAACGCCGATCGCAAATACGACACTTATACGGCCGTTCTCCGGTGTGCCGTAACATGTGCCGTTTCAGTTCTTCGTTCATCACACAGGAATATCCGCACACGCTAAAGTGATATAGGATGTCAAGCAGGAACAAGGGTCGAAAGTGTGATGAACAATGTAAGAAAGAACTGCCTGCCTGTGTTTTGCGGGTGAAATGTTACACACAAAAAGAAAACGGTAATGACGTCCCGTGCATAGGTCGGTCTACCCTTGTCCCTACGAGAGGATATCTAATCTAGAACTCACGTTTTTCACGAAGAGACGAAAGGCTCAGACGCACGGAAAACGTTAGTAGAAGGATTCGTTCTTTAATCACGTGAAATACTGCACGTGTTCTATTGCAAGCACGGTCCACCATAGGGGTTAATTTACCTTGTCGCGGAACTGAATAAAAGCTAATTTGAAATGAAATGATATGAAATGAGCGCGGCGCGGTTTGTATGTGTGCGCACCTGCTGTGCGCCGTGTACAGACGCACACGTTCGCACATTCCCATGTATTGTGTTATGCACCTGCGTTACATAATACTGGTCGTCCCAACGAGCCTTTCATTATTATTCGAATGTGTGCATCCGTACACGGCGCGCGGGATTTGCGCACACATACAAGCCGCGCTGTTACTGTATTCGCTTCAGGAATACATACATAATTAATTAGTATTTTATCTGTTCCAATTGTTATCCTTTTTTTTTCAATTTTATTTAATGTTTATTCTTGGAGATTTAATCAATCTTCAATTAAATTTCATTAAAATTTTAACATTTACTTAATATATTTAATTTGCCTAATTTTATTGTATTCAATTATTTTGTAATTTATTTCTAATTGTAATTTAATACAGATCAATTTTATTTTTGCTAGTAAATAAATTAATTTAATTTTTAGAATTGCAGCGCCCTTGCAGGGTACACGTTTGGTTCATGACAACTTTCTAACAACTACATTGGTACAACATGATACGCAGTAAAGAAATTTATCTGATTTTATGTGATTTGATCACTTTGTACGGAGTTACCATACTTCTCTTATTGTGTTACTATGGCATAATGAATTTTACGTCAATTGTGTAACGTACAAACTTGATACGAGATGGTAGCTCCGGGATTTTTTCCGGAAAACATGCAACTTGCTATTCGGCTCGTATCTAGTCCGTACGTTAACGTTACACAATGGATATGATGATGAGGCTTAAATTACAAAAAGCCGCTTCCATTCCGTTCTGCGGCAAAGTAAATTGAGCCATAGTGTGCGTGGTTCATTTTATAAAAATGCGTAGATATCCAGTAAATAAGCCTGTTTACGAAAGGCTCGTGAGCTGCACACGTGCATTACGTAGTTCGATCTGTTCGCGCGCCACATATGCTTACATGCTTGCAGAGGCGCATTTAACTGCACGCATACAGCACACGCAGCGCATTCGCCAGGTCTGTATGCACCCTAAGAATCTTCAAAAAATTTTAATTTCTCAACGTATACTCGTATCAAAGCAGTGTTTTCCGCCGCGTCTTTTGCCATGTATGCCTTCTGGACTATACAGCGCTTACAGCCTAACCTTTCGTGCTTCTGGCGTGTGCCGAAGTCGCCGAAGCGGCGCTCGCACTGGCGGCACTTGTACGGCCGCTCGCCTGTGTGTGTCAACATGTGCCGGCTGAGCGCCGTTCGAGTCACTCCCGAGAAGCCGCAAACGCTGCCACATTCATTTGAATTTAGGGGTACTTTTCGGTTCTACGACAATGGCACTGTCGCAAAACTAAGATCATGGTGGTTAACACGTTATTGCTTATCAGCATCCAATTATAACAAACTGGTTCAGTAATTTCACAAAACTAATTGTATATCATGGTAGTAAAATATAGTAGTACAAATGGTTCATTTCCATTGTGTAATCGCGAAAACCGAGACAGAGAGCCTAATCTGCGTAGCAGCGCACAAATACCTATTCTCAGACAGGGGTAGACAACATAACGCACCGAGGTGGGTAATTTTTTTAACAAACCTCGATAGGATGGATATACTATGTTACTACAAGTTACAGGCAAACAATCTTTCTTACAACAAATGAAAACACGTAATATAATTTGAATATCTGATGGTGTCATCAACAATATTGACAATATTTTTATGTACAAGTACGAAAAACAAAGTAAGGTAGAAAAAAAAACAATCTACTAAAGTATTGTAAGCGCGTTTTGCGCACTACATCCAATTCGTATTCGTTCCGAATGCGAGTCTATTCTATACAAATCAAGAAAACTCGGACCCACTTTGGATGTTGCTTGTGCACTAAGTCCTATTCAAGTCCGAGAAAATACTAATATCGTTTGTACACCTAGAGATAAAATGATCCCTGTGACATTTCGGACCGTCATTTCTCGGATTCGGAACTGATACGAATCGGACGTAGTGCGTTAACGCTAGACGTATTTTAAAAGCGTATGTTTAAATCATAAAAAAATTTAGAGGACCACCTCAGTATATTTTCAAATTAAAAATAATAATGAATTGGAACATATTAGCTCGTTATGGAATGTCCATTCATCCATCTAAGCCTTTATTTTGTTTGTCAGATAAAGATATTAATATTAAAATAAGTTTTTACATAATTGTCTTCAAACATAAGCCTCATCCTTATTTGCCTCTCTCTCTACTTCTTAAAATTATCCTTCCAAGTGACCTTAATACTGACGCACAAAAGCTATTGGCAGCCCGATAATCAATGATCAAAGTACGTTGAGCCGACGATAATAATAATCAAAGTTTGCCGACTTGGCCGATAATAATAAATGTCGAGTTAGTCGACAATGAAAAGCTTGTCGATTTGCTGGATAGTGAATAATCAAAAGTTATCGAGCTGGCCGATAATGAATAACCAAAGTTTGTCGAGTTAGTCGACAATGAAAAATCAAAGCTTGTCGATTTGCCAGATAATGAATAATCAAAGTTTATCGAGCTGGCCGATAATGAATAATCAAAGTCTGTTGAGTTGGTCGATATTGAATAAACAATATTTGTCGAGTAAACAGACAGACATTTAATAACATATTTTTGGTGGCTAGCTTAATTTACCTGCATACAAATGGCTTGATACCCAAGTGCCGCCGTATATGAGCCTGTAGGGACGCATTGGATGTGAACGACGCTCCGCACGTCTCGCATGTATGCCTGTGTAGGTTACATATACTACAATGAAAACGGTATTGGAGGCGGACGACAAAAACAATTCAAGTGTTTGTTGTCAAACGACATTTACAATTCACTTACCTTTACAGGGTTATTTATAAAATATTAACCATCTTGCAGGTCTGTATTACTTACATCATAAACAACAAGTTTTGTTCCATGATTTTTAATAATTTATCCGATTTTACTTTCGTACAAAAATAAAGATATTTAAAAAGATCGCTTAAAATGGTAGTAACTTTTAAATAAGGCCGTTATAAGGCACGCGGCCGGAAGGAGTCGCTAAACCACTAACTACGAAAAACAGATCTAAAAAGTGTTGGATAGTATAACATAAACTTTAAAGTTTAGTTTTGGTAAATTTATGATATTTTGTAAATAGTCATAAACAAAAGTTGTTGTTTGTTGTTTATGATGTTAGTAATACAGTCCTACGAAGTGTAGTATTTTACAAACAACCCTGTTTACTTCGACGGCTTTCTACAATAGTGGCTTATCTCAAAAGCAACCAATTCATCAGAGAGATGGCTTAAAAAAGCACAAAATTGACCAATCGTAGACCATCCCCAAGGTAATCATGCGATTATTCTAACCAATGAAAAGCTTAGAATCCCAATCATAATAAAACTTTACTAATAAATATTAGTAGTAAGTAAAAAAGGGGCCATTTTTGACCGAGCTGAGTTCTTGAAAAGCAACGATATGTCAGAATATAAGGGAAACGTTGCGGGGAACATCCTCGTCACTGATTTAGTTAGGAATCATTTGACAATTAGACTATTCACTCTTCGTTATCTATTCATTCAGTCGGCAATGAAATAATGGCCTGAGCTCTGCTGTTTTTTGCTACGAAATGTATTTAATTTAATGTGTTTAAACGTAATGGAGACGGTCTTTAACGAACTTACAACATAAAACTCACGTTTTTTCGTAATTATACTTCTTTTTGTTATACTGCTGTTTTTTCTTCTTCGGCTTTGGGTTAAGTAGGTGGTCTGGAATTGGTTCGGAGAAAGCCATAATGGTCTCCTTAAGGAGAACGTCCTCGCCATCGTCTGGTTCCTGCTTTTCTAGGGCTGGAGGACGACCGCGTTTTCTGACTGGCTATATAAATTAACAAAAATTTAATACTATAAAATATTACACCTTAATATTATATTTAACATTAGAAACACATAGATAAATTCGTAATCAACTGATTCAACCTGTAGCTCAGCCGGTAGAGCGGTGACCCTACTTCGGCATTCTGTATGTCGATCTAGGGTGCCCGCTCTACCGCAGGTTTGAGTCCTGTCAGATCGAAGGAATTTTTCCTTCCGATCTTTGTATTAATAATAAAAGTATATGAATATCATGGTTGTAAAACATCATGAATTACAGTATGTCAGTTGCCAGATGTCATAAAAAAATTAAATAGTTATGTAGTTGTTGTCGATAGTTTTATCTGTAAATTGTGAAAAAAGATTAAATATAGCCAAAAATGAGTGAATTCTGAATGTTACAACGTTCTAATGATAATTGCGTTATTGCCTTCTTTATTCTTATTTTAACAGTTGGCCTACTATAGTCTGTTTCAATCCATTTTAAATTAAACTTAAACCATTTACCATTTTAAATTTTAAAGTAAACAAACCTGTTTGGTTAAAATTCTAAAGCAATCACTCAATAAATCGGATAAAAAACATTTTCTCGTATATTTCGAAGTTTTCGACTATATATATTATCACTTTTTCAAACAATATTCATTTGAATAGCATCGTAAAATCGTATTTGAAAAATGGTAATCCAAAAGTGAAGATTTTTCATCTATACTTCTATGACTTGCCTATGGTTGCATAGTGTTGTTCGAAAAAAAACATTCCGTTCAATCAAACCTCCGTCAAATCCTTACACTTAGATACTCGTTCGATTGCGATTGAAATGTTCGATTTAATAATCGATTACTAAACTTTAATTCAGGGGTTCCCAAACTTATTTTCCCTTATTTCCCATTTTTTCACCTACTTAAAAACCACTATAACTTCAAATTCAATTAATTATTGTGAGCTATATTAGCGGAGATTAAACATTCATTCTAAACGAGACTTTTACTATAGCCCGCAAGAATTAACTTGAGACCTGAGCGCAGTAGGTAGTACAGAACGGTGCTCAGGTCTCAAGTTAACTCTTACGGGCTACACCTACCAATGAGAATGATGATAATAATGAACTTGTTGCGCAATTCTATATTTTTATTTTCCAAGAACTCTATCACAGAGTCAAACAGGTTGTAAAATCGAGTCAGACAATTGCCTCTTGATAGCCAACGTACTTCAGTATGAAACAATAAACGTTTGAAATCTTCGTCATTAGTAACACAAAGCTGATGAAATAATCAATTATTCGAAGAGCTGTTACGGATTTTATTGACTGCTTTGATGTCATATTGCAGTGATTGAAATAGTCGTTCATTTAAATTTCTAGCAACCAAATATTGTCTATGAATAACGCAATATACAGCAAGGACATCTGCAATTTTATTTTTTAAGTAGGTACGCTATGTAGCCTTTATGGCACCCTGTCATAGCCGGAGCGCCATCCGTAGCAACTGATATAATATTTTTCAAGGTAATCTCTTTCTCATCACAAAACTTTTCCAATGTATTGAATATGATTTCGCCTTTTGTATCGGTCTCTAAATTTCTAGCAAACAATAGTTCTTCACATATTTTCTCATCTTTAATAAACCTCACAAGAGCTGAATTGAGAATTGACTAGTCCTCAGATGATTGCACAATGATTCTTCAATGTTTTTAGCCATTTGATCAATTTCGTCGTATGTAGCACAGTAGTTATGACTTCCTTTATTGCTGGCAAAATTAACTCTTCTTCGATGTTGTGCGGTTTGCCTTTTTGAGCAATTAACAAAGAGATATTTATTGTACGAAGCTCGAAGTCCGTCGTCATCTTGCTTAGCAACCGCCGAAATGAGTTTTGTTACACTTGACTGAGTAATATGCCTCTTCTCTAGGTCTTGAAAATATGCTACATTCTTGTCTTTCTTATCTGGATGCACTTTATTCAAATGACCTTGCAGTCTTGAAGGCTTCATTGATTCATTCGAAAATAATTTTAGACATAGAAGGCACAAAGGCGACGATGGGTTTGTGGGATTTTCAATGAATCCGAATTTAATATATTCCGCACAGTATTGCCGTCTCTTCTTTTTTACTTCCGACATTGTTTTGTTTTGAGAAATACGTAAGTAAGTGTTGAACTTAAGTACTGCTTATCTAATACGCGCGAAACCGCAAATGAAAAGAAATGTTACGTTGTTTATATAGGATTACATAAGCAGCACGCACCGACAGGAATAAGACAAACATGCATAAACTCGTTTATTTCATTCGACGCTCAATCGTATTACTCAACAAGTAAGAACAAGTATTCTATGAACCAGCCGATTGATACAGGAATGCACAAATCGGGTTATTCAACGAAAACTTGTTAAAGCATGATTGCCCGTGGTCTATTATCTGCGAAAATTACCTATCTAATAACTATTAAAATGCGAAACTGTGTCTGTTGCCGTTTTATTTGTTTGTTTGTGTCTACTTTCATTTCGAAACGGAGCGACCGATAGACATGATTTTTATTTTATTTATTCAATAAAACAGGACAGACATATGAACCACACGGAGAGAAATATCGAACCGAGTTAGTTTGAGCAATCTCTTAATTAATATTAAGCCTCTACACAACGCCCCCATTTTTTTTTCTGGGTCTCTTACCGCCCCCCTTTAGGCCTGCAGCGTCCACAAGGGGGCGTTATCTTCACCCACTTTGGGAACGGCTGCTTTAATTGATTGAACCGAATGTTTTTTTTCGAACAGCACTATGCAACCATAAGCAAGTCATAGAAATATAGACGAATAATAACCTCACTTTTGGGGTTACCTATCACAAGCTGGAAACATGATTAACAGAATTTTGTTTCTCCGAAAACCTTTGCATTTTTAATAAAAGGTTTTGTTTCATTTGTCCGAAAACACGTTACGGTTTTTTCCATTACACCATTTAGGGTCGTATTCCAGAACTCTACTCAATGCTCAAGTCAGGATTTGAGCAGACTTGATTATGATTTCAAGCACTAGAAATACGACTCTAATAGCAAGGACTTGAGTATGATTTATAGTGCTTTGAATCATACTCAAGTCCTGACTTGAGCATTGAGTAGAGTTCTAGAATACGATCCTTAATGTTTCAGTATTTTGATGTTATTCTTTTCCCGAATTTTATTGACCAATGCATCTAATTGAATATTTTTATTTTGTAAAAAACGATATCCATGATACATTTATATTATATTATTTCTTATTACAGATATTAAAAGTATTAGAACGTATCGCAAAATACAACTCGTCAAATTAAAGCACCGCGCATCTTTAGAAAATATGGTAAACGAGATGCAAGTTAATTTGATCGAGTTGTAGTCGCTCGTTCGGATGGTGCTGCTTTTTCATATACTAACCTAAACCTACAGGAGGGGGTCGTACTGTCTAGGTAATGCAAACAAATTCGGCTCTGGCACTCGCCGGCCGCTGCCACGGCACACTCGCTACGCTCGCTCAGCTCGTACGGCTTTTTCATATAATAACCTAACCTAAACATACAGGAGGGACTGGTACCGCCTAGGTAATGCAAACAAATTCGGCTTTGGCACTCGCCGGCAGCTGCCGCGACACGCTCGCTACGCTCGCTCGGCTCGTGCGGCTTTTTCATATACTAGCCTAACTTAAACCCACACGAGGGGGTCGTACCGTCTGGGTAATGCACAGGAGGGGTTGGTACCGCCTAGGTACCCACCCCACCACACAGGTAAATCCAAAACATTGCTTTTAAATTACATTTCAGATGACAGCAAAAACATAGCACAATGGTATGACGAAAATTACGTAAGTGAACTTGCTGTGCACCAGCAAAGTACAGTCCAAAATTTTGGAACTGTACGGTAAAATTGTACGGCGATACAATTTTATCTTAAATGGCGGTACAATTTTATCTAAGAATAATAATTATGTCAAAACGAATTTTCAGCAATCTAAATTATATGGAAAACTAGACTTAGACTAAACAAACTTCTGCTCAAAGAATACGGATGTGTAATAATTATTCTAATAATAGGTTTTCGGACAAATGATACGACTGCTGTAAGACATTTCTGTGTTGCAAATTTATATAAAAGTTGTCATCGCACTAATGAAAAAACTGCCATGGGTCTCCCCAAAACCCATAAACAGTCTGGACTCCACGGGGACTTAGCACAATCACCACACTTGCAAGGTGGATAGGTCATCGCAGTATGTTAGTTGAGAAGACATCCATGGAAATATATGGGGTGGTATTTATACTAGGCCAACACCACACGGCCATAAGAAGTTAAATATATAAATGTAATCTCAAACAACAATTTTCCTCAGCAATAAAAATAAAGACTATCTATCACGTAATGGTTAGTGTTTCTTGTGCATAATCTGACATACTTATAAAATCGATACATTATACTCTTATACATATACTCTTACTCATTATACATTATACTTAACTTTTCTAACGACGACGTTAGATGTAACTTTTTTACTTTACCGATTGTTTAAATAAATCATTATACAGTAATAATTATACATACAAATATCGATAGACAATATGATTTTTTTCAGTGCAACACTAGCAACGCGTGCCCAATGAATAGAATGAGATGACGTAATGGGAGTTGCATTAGGTGGAAGCAAGACGCATAAATGATTTGAAACAATTGATGGGTGTTGTCAACTGTTTCACTGCAAATTCGCAAGTTTAACTTGAGCTATGCTATAATAGACGAATTTTGAAAAATTACATATTTAATATTTAATTACCGATGAAATGTGATTCCGTTTGTTTTATAATCAGATGTTTTGCTGTTTTTCCACACCACTGAATAGAACAGCACGGCATTGTTAGAAATATTAACTTTATTACAATAAATACAGAATATTTTTTGGAATATACGGAGACGTACACACAGGTCAGTTGTTGGCCTGTGTATATTTCAGTGAAAACGAGTATTGATATTTATAAGAGCTGTATCGCTAATGTGTTACCTACCAGGAATTTATGGCCCTTATTTCGTCTCTATTTCTGGTCACGTACTCGATGTTTGACACTAAATTAAATTTTAATAAATACTCACTCTTTTCTTTTCTTTTGGTTCCTCTTGCTCTTCTGGAATAAAATCAGGATCATCGTCTGGGAAATCTGTAAAAATAATTAATTTAAAACACTGTTTACATAACACTGATCCTCTTGGCTTTTTGGGATCGGCACATCTATCTTATTTAAGGGCCGGTTCAGAGTCTTGGATTTGTGATGCGTAACTCCAGAGATTTCCATCAGGCTAAGACACTAAAAATTTTATATTGCTCACTTGTACGCAGCCACCTTGAATACGCATCGCAGGTGTGGAGCCCGCAGTATCTTACATATATATCACGACTTGAAAACGTGCAAAAGAGATTCATTAAGTATTTATGTTATCGAACAAGGGAGAGGTATGATTCAAGCCGGTATCTTGAAATATGTAGGAAACATCATCTCTTGCCACTAGAGAAGCGACGCCAGATTGCAGACTTAGTATTTTTAAGAAAAATTGCTTCTGGTGCAGTAGACTCCCCAGAACTTGTGTCCAAGATCTTCTTTAGAGCCCACACAAAGACCCTTAGGTTTAATTCGCCTTTACATATACCTTCGGCCTCCTCGAACTATCGGCGAAATGCATATCTCTTGCGTGCTGGTAACAGCTTTAACCAACTATCCAGACAGGTTGATATTGACCTGTTTAACACTAGTGTTGCATCGGTGAAGCGTCTAATGAGTAATTTGTTTTTTGATAGGAAAGTGAATTTGTAAGTGTTGTATATTTACCCATAGTTCGTAATGCGTCATAATAGTTTAGTTGTAATTTAACGCTCAATAATTTCAAATCAAAATGTATCTATCGGCGAGGACCTATAATTGGCTCACCATTATTATTTAAGTTTTTTATTCTATAAGATAGCCGTTGGTCTTCCAATAAATAAAATAAATAAATAGATGGCAAACATAATAAGCCTGCGTTTTGCTAACGAGCGCTTTATACGTGAGGCGCACTATAAGTTTCCGGAATGAATAAGAAAAAATACTATAAATGGTCAGAAATGAATTTATTGTTTCTCAAAATATTCTCCGTTAGCGTTAATGCACTTTTTCACACGAATGAACCAATTTTGAAAACATTTATGCCACTCCTCCGTGACAATCTCTGAAACATATTTTTCATACTCTTCGACAGCCTCCTCAAGTGATGAAAATCGTTGACCGCGTAACTGGTTCTTAATTTTTGGAAATAAATAAAGTCACAAGGTGCCAGATCGGGACTGTACGCGGGATAGCTCGTAAGGTCAACGTTGTTCACCTTCAAAAATTCATTTGTCTGTCTAGCCGTGTGAGAACTGGCATTATCGTGGTGCAAGATGATACGGCATTTACGGTTTTTACGGAATTTGTCAATAACTTCCAGGAAACAGATGATCAAGTACCAATCACTATTCACGGTACGATTCTCCAAAGCAACAGTAGCCACGTGTCCAGTTTTATTAGAAAAAGAATCATCCGCTTAGAGGCACTTTGCACGCGCGCCACTTTGGTTAGTTTCGGCTCACCTTGAAAGACCCATACGATCCGTTTTTTGAGCCTCAGTCAAATTGTGTGGGATCCACTGAGAGCACAGCTTTTTCACACTCAAATGTTTGTGTAGTATTGATTATATTTGACTCATGTCTATGCCTAAAGATGCCCGAATCTCATGGTATGTCACATGCCTGTCAATTTTGATCATACGGCGCACAGCATCGATGTTTTTGTTGTTCACAGCAGTGGACGGGCGACCATCACAAAATTCGTCACTGAGATTCACACGACCGCGTTTGAATTCTGCAAACCAGCTATAAATAGTAGTAGTCGTCTTGTGTGGTGCTTGCAGTTTGAAGCCAAGCGAAGCTCCGCTGAGCTGTTAAATTATACTTAAAGTCGTAGAAAATCATACTACGAAAATGTTCACAAGTATACAGTGATGTAGACAATCAATTTCTAAAATGACGCCACAATGTAAAAACAAGGGACAGTCAGATGAAAGAAACTGTATTTTACGGCCAAAGAGTTCTATTTTCAAATGTTGTAATTACTTTTTAAATATCGTTTATATGAGTGGCCAGTTCCGGAAACGTATAGTGCGCCCTATGTACATATATCATATTTATTATTACAATATTGTTCAACGTAAGTGGCAAACTACACGTTCCTTGGAGAAAACTTCGCAATAAGTTTAGCCCCGGCCTCAAGTTAACTTCCGCGGGTAAATCTTGTCATTGGACATTAGTAGCACTATAGTATGAAATCGAGTAAATAACTCACCACCCCCACCGCCCAGTTCGTCTTCTTCATCCCCATCCGGTTCCTCTTTTTCTAGTTTGAGCTCTAGACTGCCAGATGCCAGCAGTGACGCTAGGGATTCCTCTTCCTTTTGAGACTTTGGCTTTTTTCGCTGGTATGGAGAGACATCTAGAAAATAAGAATCAGTTTGAAAAGGGTTTCTTTGACTTCTGATTGTCATTTACAGTCTAGTGATATATTGGCAGAAACGCCAATGAAATCTCGATATGGGTACATTGTCTTGGATAATTGATAACGATTTTGAGCTTATAGCTTAACTGTTGAGTAATGTTGATCAAAAAGCAGCAATTTTCATCAATTCAAACCAATGAATAATTACTACGTAACACCTGGTACACCATTGTGGAATGCAATTAAAAAATATTGAATATTAAACAAAAATCTTGCTTTTTTTTTAATTTACATCTGTGTTGCCAGATGGAATGAATGACATTTCTTACATTTTTCGTAAAATTTGACTCTCGTATGTAATATGTAATTTTTATTTTTCGTAATTTTCGTAACTTTTGGGGATGTTTAGATTTTTTAAATCCAACTATATTTGTTATTGTATATCTTATATACATACGTACGAACGTATCCAAATTGGACAAAGTAATATAAGTGTGGCGCAAACGAAATTGAATCAATCAATTACTGGATATAGCTTATCGAGTTCTTAGGTTTTCGCGATTGTTACACATAGGAAATGAAACTATTTTTCCGGATTTAAATCGGGTAAGGGCCCGAAACGTCGGTTTGTTTGAAAAAACAAATACACGCGATTTAAAACCTGAAAAATAGTTTCATTTCCTATGGTTATAGCTTGTTTTTGAGCATATTTACTCCCTTATTTTTAGGATTTTATGTAGAATTTGTAATTAAAAAAACGAACTTGTAAAATGTAACTTTTTAGGTAACAAAATGTAATTTTCGACTCAAGGGCACTGGCAACACTGATTTAAAAGTACTTTAAGAAACTTTAATGGTCATATCATTGACTTACAATTATATGGACGTCGGGTCCGCGCTAAAAAGTGTCCGAACTTATAGGGCGTTAAAATCGTATACAGAGCGTCATTCACGCTTTAGTCTTCGTTTGTTCGACTGACAGCGAAGCAAGCAAAATTAGACAGTACTGCGATGACAGTACAATTTAAATTCAACGTTTTAGCTTTTTCATATTCCTTTACATGTCACTACGTTTAAATAGGTTGACTTGGGACATTTTTTTCGTGATTTGTGTATTAGACCCATCATCCATTTATTTGTAAGTCAATGGGTCATATCCCAAAAGTTGAGTGTTTTCATTCTGTGAAGGTATTGGCTTCAAAGTGCAATATGTTCACTTACCTATTTGTCCATGTGCATTTGGATACTTCCTAGGGCGTCCTCGTTTTCTTGGCCCTGGTGCTTTTGTGACCACAGTACTGACAGGGCTTTTAGGTAAGGATTTGGACCATTGCACTTGAGGATCATGCTCTACTGGTACTTCATATTGAAGGAGTAATCCATTTTCTTGCTTTATTGTTATTGTTTCTGTCTCGGTAACTAAAATTGATAACAATAAAACATCATTAGCAATTTGAAGCCGTGGTAGCCTAATGGTTTGACCTACTGCCTCTCAAGCAGAGGGTCGTGGGTTCGAATCCGGGCTCGCCCCTGTGATTTTATCAGAATTTATATGCGAAATTTAATTTGAAATATTATCAATGAGCTTTTCAGTGAAGGAAAACATCGTGATTGAAACCTTCACGTCGAAGAAGGCTCACGACCCTTGGAAAACGTGTGAAGTCTCGGCGAGCGTGGCGGACTATGGCCTAATCCCTCGTCTGAAAGGAGACCTGTGCCCAGCAGTGGGACGTATAAATGGGTTGATGGTGATTATGATTAGTAATTTATTGTTCTTTCATTACAGTTTTAATAGTAGAAGTTAGTCTCAAGAAATTACCTAGATTTTGAAATATCTCTAAACCAACGAATAATTGACTTGATTCACATTTTAAATGTTAATATTATGTGATAAATGTGTGTTAATTTAGTACGTTACGGTCAAGTTTTCATTAAATTAATTTCAATATTGCTTCTGAATCAGGGGTTTACTCCCATTCTCCATCCACCATCCATCTGAAACAATTACTGTCCAATAAGTAATACTTGACCAAATCAAACGACAATGTCTAGTATGAAGCTTCATTCGCATGATGCATCTTTTAATTTGGCCGAGTATTCCTTATTTGATAGTAGTTGCTTCGGACGGATGTAGGACAGAGAACGGGAGTAGATCTCCTAGGCTCGAAAACCAGTAATGTTAGCGTTACTGCGTTCCGGTTTTGAAGGGTAAGGGTGCTGATGAAATTACAGGCACTTTGGGTATCGCAGCAGCAATGAAACGGCAGTCAGATTGAAGTCTACGGTGGATTATCATGTCATTTAATTATCATGACCAGTGTTGCCAGACTTTTGCGAAATTAATTCGCCAATTTATGGGTGCTAAGTAGCCGATATTCGTCCAAGCCATAAAATTCCTAATAATCACAGAAAGCAATTTTGTTTGCTGCGGGAAATTGGGGAATATGAATTGTTTGTAATTCCTCAGACATTTTATTAAGTAGCCTAAAATAGCCTTTTCCTTTTTCAAAAATAGCCTTAATATCGCCAAATTGCCGATCACTTTTTTAATCACCGCGGCGAAAAATCGCCTTATCTGGCACCAGTGGTCATGACAGTCCTGAAGGGCGTAACTGACGTGGCCGACGAAGACTTGACACACAGGACCGATTTGAGACTCAAGACACTGACTTGAAACAGACATAACAGACTACCAGATTTGGAGAAACCTATTTTCAACAGTGATCATGAAAATTACTGATTGTATTTAAACTAGGGTTTTCAGTTGCGCTACATTTCTGGGTCCCGGGGAAAAAAATTGATACCCATTACCGTCTCAAAAATCCCGCGAAAAACGACACTTTCGAGACTATTCATAAGTAAGTTTCTATACTTATTGGTTAAGTATGTAGGAATTCAAAGTATGATATTTTAATTAAGTTCTTTATCATCTCAAATAATACAGTAAAAATTATTTATAATAGTTTTTTCATTTTTATAGTGCGCAAGTAAGCAACAAAGAGCATTAAAGCCAAACACACAGACAGCTTGTGCTTGTCTGTCGCGTGTCGGGTCGAGTGCACGGCGAGTGTAATGTATTTGACGTGTGACGGGTCCCGCGCCCGCTCGTGGTATCTTGTCGTCGGAATTACACCCGCCGTGCTCCAGCCCGACACGCACCCAACCCGCAACCAAACATGTAGTTTCAGATAAAGATGACTTCATTTTATTACTATCTTTCCTCTGTCTCCACATATTACATGTTTTGCGTAACCAGAACAAAAACGACTGTTGGTTTAGTAAGTCTTAAAAGTCTCGATATTGCCGAGACTAAAAACATCAGCCTCGAAAATGACAAAACATCGTCGACTCTCGGAATTTTTGAGACTGAGATTTCTGGGATGAAGCCCTAACTTAAACAGTAGATATACTGGAGAATTGACCTCTTTCTTGAAATAATTATTACAAAAAAGGGGCCTTTTTGTTTACCTTATATTTATGGGTTTGTGCTTGTTGCCCTCAGACTTGACTGATGTTTATGATTTTTTCACAGATAGAGTCTAATAAAAAACCACATTCAATTATATGATATAGGATATGATAAAGTAATAATTTATACAACACAGGAACAATTCAAAATCAAATTCTCAACTAATTTTTAAACAACTTCAATAAAAGGAGGAGGTTCTCAATTCAACTGTATTATTTTTTTGTATGCATGTTTCACGATAGGTTTTCAAAATAGGGAATGAATTGAGTTTTATGCACATTCCAGTAACAAATTTCAACAAAACTTGGCAAATAGATGTAATTCCATGAACTTTTGAGTTTGATATTTTTTTAGTACTCTGTACTGAGATTAGATAATTCATGGAATTGTCAAAATAAAGTATTATTAGGGACAGTAAGTGTCTTCAGAGCAACAAATCACATGCAACCTACAAGTCTTCTAACAACTCCCCTTTCTATCTTACTCACTAAATGAACTTTTGTAAGTGGGATAACGGTGATCACTCAGTCATAAAAAAGTTGTAGAGACCGCTGTGTCACTCTCTATGAACATGCATGGCATAAGTTAAGAGATATTGAGAGAAAATTTATTAATGGAGGCAACAAGTTTTCGATCTAAACTGGTTCATTAAGATTCAGTGCTTGTTAACATTGTTTAAAAACATTAATTTGTCATTATTGTAGGGCTCAAAATACAGCATTTTTTAAATTTAGTCTTTTAATATATGTATTTCTAGTCAGAACAGCAATATAAAAAAAACAATCGCCAGTCAAACCAACCACAGACACCAACCAATATAGTTTACCTTTTATTTCTAAGGACTTAGATACTAAATCATTTCTTTAACATTTTTTATTCATGCAAATTAAACATAACGTAGATCTGCAGAACTGCTCTTTAAATATAGACAAAACAATGATATGCACTGAGTAGTTAATGAGAATTTTCTAGAATAATAAGCAATTACCTGGAAGATATTGGATGCATATTAAACTAATAAACGTACTTTTGCATATTAATTTAGAAAACTATTATCAACATTACAATAAAAAATCACAAACATATATTTTGTATATAGCAAGCAATGCAAGCCATGCTTTTTATTAATCTTATTTTTAAATAAGGCCTGTACGTAACACTTGGGTGTCAATGTCGGCCTTGTGATGCATTGGAAAAAAACAAATCACAAACATGTTTATCACTGGTACAGACAACATCATATCAAGCTACACATTGATAGATCTTGATCCATTACTGTGTGGCAGTGCTCCTTAGATCTTTGCAATATAAAGCTCTGAGTGGCACTGCAACTGTTATGGACCAGCATGTAGCTTACCATCATGTTATTGCTTTTTTAACTATTTTTTATTCTCAATAAGTGCTGTATAATAACTATTGTTCACAATGTCATTTTAAGGCGCATGGAAATGTATGACGCAAAATTTGTGAATATCGCCGCAAATCTCGAAGACAACCTAAAACGTTGTTTGATTTCCAATTTTACATCGTAATTTATGGAGATATAAATAAATACCTTTTGAGGAGTTGGCAGTGGCCACAGCTTGAGAACTTTTCTCGAACTCTTCGAGGCACTCTTTCAGGGTTTCGTTGGACGTAAGGCATTGCTGCTTGAACTGATATGCGTACACCAGCCGATCCACGCAATTCAGACATATTAGCGTTGGTAAAGAATCGTTTTTCGACACCTAAAATCACAACCTCAAACTGACAACATATTCACAACAAAATACCACTTTCGGCAAACAAATTCTGGGATGTCAGCCAAAAATCATCAAATCACTACAAATAGACACACTATAGCAACATTATTCAACAGGATTGTTGTAGGGTGGCCATCGCAACCATCTTGTTTGCAATTTTTGCGTACCTCAATGCCACAGCAGAAAGTGAATTTCTCGCTGAGTTGTTCATTGTTTTCGTCCCAATCAAAGAGTGACACCATATCCCCGGTCCCTAAACACACTCTACATGTCAATTGCCAGTCCATTTTGTAAGAAAAATCGTGTAAATACCAAGAAGCGACGCTAAAACTGAAGAAATACGTGCCAGCTTCACGGTAACCGGAAGCTTGTGCCAACATACCAAAATGAAACAACGCGTCAAATATAATTTGTTATACGCAGCTCCGTTAACAAAGTTCCACTAAGTTTTAATGTGTTTCCGATAACGTATGCCGTTTTATAGGATTTTTTTATTGTTTTAGTAGTTACAATAATATTACTTTTATTCTAAGGTTTAGCCTTTATGAATAATTAAATTTTTAATTATTTAATATTTGAAATTACGTTCCGTTCTCCAAAATTTTATTGTTCGGATTGATCAATCGTTGTCATTATTTTGTGATGATCATTTGTTTGCAGTTTTTAGGCTAAAATAAAACGAAAATTAAAAGAAACATTTTTTAAACCTATGCAGTCTTTAAGACAAAAATCTATGGAAAATAAAAACATGTCACAAATCACAAATCTTCAGGGGTACATAGATACAAAATTACCTTAAGGTATCCCATAATTACGACGAGTTATAAATAATTTGATGTTGGGTTTAACGTTTAATCAAAGTTATATCTTGTTTATAATGCATTTGTTATGCCCATAAACGCACAGGAAGTAAGTAACAATGTGCGGGACGTTGAATTTGTCAAAAGCCATTGCTGGCAACCTCTAAAAATTAACCATCTGCCCCTTCCCCTTTCACAAAACGTCAAATTACAAAATAATAAACACAATGAAAATAATTACAAGAAATGATACGGACGTAAAATAAATCATACAAAAATGGAAGTGTTTAGATCAGAACTTTATTATATATTTGTTAAAAAAGAGTCGAGTTTGTGGTGGAATCGATGTACAGGGGTGTTTTCAGTTCGATCAGGTATTTGTTTTAACTTTTCGTATTTGCTTTATTGTATAGAATTCTGGCTTAGAAAATATTCAGTTTGTCAAAATAACAAAGAAAGTTTGTGTAAGTTGTAAGCTTTACGTAACAAATAAATATTTTGACCGTCTAGCTCAATAAACATAGTGGATTTTATGTATAGGAATTTTTACATTTTCAGCATGGGATCTTTCCGATATCGAAGATATAGAATGTTTAGGCGTCACGGAGGGTATATTAGGCAAAGTGGAACATAGCAACATTTACGAACCACGTCTGGCTCTCATAAAGGATGTTGAACCAGTTGGTGAAATTTACTTTCAACATACAGTTTATAAAATCAAGTCAGTGGTTTTTCTTAACATGGGAATGGAGAATCAAATTGTTGACCTATGTGCGTGCACGAAGCATGCATCGTCGAGCTCAGTGACTAGTTGCAGGAAGGGCAGTAAAATGGCAGCCAAACTATTTGAAAACTCGGCTTTGCTGAATAAAACAGTTGGTGCAGTCAGAAATGTTAGTAACACCATCAAATGCACAACGCAACAGGCTGCTTCTCAGGTATTGTAGTCTCATTTTAAAGATGGTATAAAATGACATTTGTAGAGTTGCCAGTTTTCATAAAATTTTAAATATTTTAATTATTAATAAGTTATGTAGTTGTTGCCAATAGTTTTGTTAATAGATTGTGAAAGAAAATAAAAATTTGCCAAAAATGACTGGATTGTGAATGTTATGTTCTAATAATTACTAATTCTGTTATTGCTTTCTTTATTCTTATTTTGATAGTCTAGATTATTTTTGAATCATTAACAAGAGTAGCCGGATTAGATTATCTATATAGAATTAAACAGAAAAACTTTAAAATACGTCTCCTCTTTGTATTTTTCATAAACATTCTTCAGTTCTAAATACAATGTATGCATGTATGAACTTACAAAAATTGACAATTCAAATTAAATTGTGCTCAATATTGGATGAATAATGGGATGAAAAGAATAATAGAATATTTATCTACTGCAAACATTAGCTCCTCGCAAGTGGGCAGCACTTTTGCGTAATGAACTGTCAATAGAAGACAGACTATTGCTACATTTTTTTATGGTATCAAGTGATAGGAGGAACAAGTCTTGCTATTGCTACCAGGTGATAAACGATATGCCTGTCCACAACAGTTGCGGTGCCACTCAGTGTTCTAAGTAGTTAAGATCTGAGGGGCATTGCCACTGTGCCTGTCACCCTGAGACATAAGTTGACAAGTCCCATGTGCCTGTAATTTCACCAGCATCTTACCCTTCACAACTGAATGACAATGATGCTCACATTACTGCTTGGCAGCAGAAATAGGAAAAGGTACTTTCTCATGGATAAACAATCATATTTCGTCATAATTTGAAAACCTTGTAACTCCGTTTTTTAATGTCATCCCCTTTTTAATTGGGCAACTATAAACCCTTTTTAATTAAAAAATAAAGGTACCATTGTTATATGATTATTTGTAGTAATTCTTTTTTTTTTGTGCCACTCAAAAGTTCACATTGATGGAGGTACGAGGTTTATGAATTTAGCTGGCTTTTTTTGTTATACCTGTTTAAAAGTCAAAGATAACTAATTCATTTAAATTACAATCAAACTTAGACCTAGTTTATGTGTAAATAAATATAAAAAGTATAGCTATAAAATTTATTGAACTGTAAGAGACTTAACAAATAATGATGAATGAACAGAAATGATAATAATATAGTGCCAAAAAATTTTCATTTAAATAGCCTTGGTAAATTTGCAAAGCTAATCTGCAAATATAATTCATAAGCAATATTTGTACTGTCAACAAGACAGGAAAATAGGTGATAATTTTCAATAAGGATACAGTATATAAATAATAGTTTATTTATAATGCTTATTGTTTTGATATGATATATTAAGACTGAAAGTTGCATGACCTCCATTAACTTGTCAAAAATCATGATTTCTGAAAAAATTAATTTGTTTTTGTGAAGCTGATTAAGTTCTATTCAATAGTGAATATTAGGATAACCATTTTATAAAGATCTTTCCAGTCTTTTATATTCATTTCACACTTTTTTAACACAGGTAAAAATATCATCAAGAAGGCAACCAAATCCAAAAGTTGGCGATAAACTCGAAAAACGAATCACTGACGAACTTACAAAGCTGTTTGACGACTCAGATGGATTCTATTTTTCCCGGACATTCGATTTGACAAATAGTCTGCAACGATTGTCAAAGATAGAGAAGATAATGAAAGAAGAAGATGAAGATGAGAATAAGGAGGGAAAAACAACATCTAATACAGACATTACAAAATGGTGGAAACATGTTGATGATCGGTTCTTCTGGAATAAACACATGTTGTCTGACATCTTCTGCTTGGGGGTACGTGTTACATCTTTGACAATTATTTCTATACATAAAATTAATCACAAGTATTATATTTGTTATAATATGTAAAAAAAAAAACAATTTCTCAGCAAAGGATTTCACTGGGACATTTGACAAAAGATATGTTTGTATATGCATAGTAGATATGGGTGTAGAGTTGAGAAGACAACTGGACCTATGTTGGGCAATGAGTGTGCAAACTTATGTCTATCCAATTTGTAAAATAGCAAATGTTACAACAAAATCTTTTTCCTCAGAGTCCGACATGCGACGAATGGGTCCTCCCTGTCATCCAGGGCTATGTCTACCTGTCTCAGTTACCAATGGAAGCCCCCGACTGCAACTCAGACCCAATGCCCACCCGCGGCATCCCCCCTATTTCGCACGATACTTTTAATTTGGGCATTATTTCACGACGGTCACGGTACCAGGCTGGAACTAGGTAAATTTATTTAAGCAACCATTAAACTAAACGGTTGTCATCGAGTGTAGCAAAACGGGATAATTTTTTTCTTAATATATCCATTTATTTATCTCGAAACAAAATCTCATCACAACCTCAGCACACATTGTGTAAAATTTTCTAAATAAAAATTAAAACGTCCACCTCGACTTTTACTAAAACTTGATTTTATTGCCTGGGCGCATGTCCATCTGTGCTGCCGCGTGAAAGAGAGACTTTCACTTTTATTTTGTTATTAAAAAGTCCGGACTTTCTTGCAAATGTCAGGCTTTTTGTACGGATTATTCAAAAATTTTCTTAATGGTATTCCTATATGAAATGAAATTAAAAAGGACCAATCATATCTTGCGTGACATATGTGACTTTGTTTTTGTTGATTATTGTTACAATTTTAAATGTTTTGTTAAGGTACAATCGACGCGGCATCGAGCCGAATGGCAAGGTGGCCAACTACGTAGAAACGGAGCAGATAGTCAGTATAGTTTGCTGCGGAAGTATGCACAAAGCTTCCTTTGTACAGGTAAAGACACATCTATTATCTTAAAAAAATATATCTTATATCTCTTTTGGTGTATCAACTCATATACTGATGTATAGACTTTTTACACGCAGGTTTCTTCGCAATGTTTTAATTCACTATTAGCAAATGAATAATTATTAATTCTGTACATTTTCATCAGTTATTCCTTCAGTTTGTATGAAATATTAAAAATGGTATATGAATTTGTTTCAATGAATCATCATCCTATTTAAGAGTCAGGCTTGCCTCCTCCACTATCACGGCCAGCTTTTTGACCTCTTTAAAGCTGCTTACTTTGGTTTTCTTTTTTATTTCTTCACCATTCGTCACTCATGGCATTCCTCTCTAATTTATTTATTTAATAAGGCTTACCAACTAAATACATACAGATAAAAAATATAAAAACTATAAATATAAAGATAAACCATTTAAAACTAGTACTATGCATGCATTTGCAACTGTTATGGAAAGACGTGTCACCACCAGGTGACTTAAATAAATAAATAACGCACACACTCAACATAGCCCCGCACTAGGGAAACCCTGTGTCGCGGGTGCCATGAACACACACATATAGACAACCACAAATTACACCCAAACTCACGAGAGAAATAAATGTAGGCCATACAAACATTTCTCCCGGCCCGGGAATCGAACCTGGGACCTCTGTGTGGCAGTCCGGCATGGTAACCGTTCGGCCACGGAGTCAGTTATCTTTCAGTCAGTTACTTGTTCGTCCTGTCACTTGGTCTCTTAAAAAAAAAACTAAAGGTATGCACAGCATTATACTAAGGTATTATTTTGAAAGCACGTGAGTATGACCAGGAGGCCTACCATAACCTTTCAAAAACAATCTTATTTCATCATCATCATCAGCCTATCGCAGTCCACATCTGGACATAGGCCTCCCCCAATGTGCGCCATTCGCCCGGTCCTCAGCTTGTCGCATCCATTTACCGCCAGCAACCTTTCGCAGGTCGTCACTCCACCTGGAAGGAGTTCTACACCACGTTTGCTGAGTCGCTGTCTCCACTCTAGAAGTTGTTTTCTCTATCGGTTATCGGTTCTTCGACAGATATGGCCAGCCCACTGTCACTTCAGCTTGCTTATTGCACGAGCTATGTCGGTGACCTTAGTTCTCTGTCGGATAACCTCATTACGAATTTTATCCTTCAGAGAAACTCCGAGGATAGCCCGTTCCATAGCTCGCTGAGCGACTTTAAATTGTTGGACTAGTCGTAACGTGAGTATCCACGTCTCGACTCCGTAAATCATAACAGGCAGGACGCACTAGTTAAAAACCTTTGTTTTCAGACTTTGTGGTATAGGTGACGAGAAGACTCGACGTAGCTTCCCAAACGTTGCCCATCCAAGCTGAATCCTCCTCCTGGCTTCCTTCTCGAAATTGTTTCTACCTAACTGCAGAATCTGCCCGAGATAAGTGTATTCGGAAACAACTTCAAGAAAGTGGCCATTTACGACTATGGATCTCGGGTCATTGTGATCATTGATCATGACTTTGGTCTTGTCCAAGTTCATGTCGAGACCAATACGTCGTGAGGCGGACATCATCTGCTGTAGTTCCTCCAGCGACTCCGCTGACAATGTCATCTGCAAATCGCAAGTGTGAGATGTACTCGCCGTTTATTTTAATGCCCATACTTTTCCAGGGTCTTAAACATATCCTCCAATGCGGCTGTGAACAGTTTCGGGGATATGACATCCCCTGTCTCATCCCCTGTCTAATTGGATGGGTTTAGACTGCTGGTCCTGTATTTGGACACTCATAGTGGCGGCGTTATACAAACAACTCAGCACTTCGATATAATGATAGTCCACTTGGCACCGCTGCAAGGATTCCAAGACAGCCCAGGTTTCGACGGAATCAAAAGTCTGCTCAAAGGCTAGACACAAGGGCCGATTATACTCTTCTGACTTCTGTATAATCTGCCTCAACGTGTGTATGTGGTCTATGGTGCTGTATCCCCATCGAAACCCGGCCTGCTCCGGACGCTGAAACTCGTCGAGTCTTCTGGCGAGACGATTCGTAATGACTCTAGAAAACAGCTTATATACGTGGATCGGGAGTGAAATGGATCTGTAGTTTTTAAGTAAATATTTGTCTCCGTTTTTGAAAAAGAGAACTACAATACTTCTGTTCCACGTTTTAGTAGTTCTCCCACATTGAATGACGGAGTTAAACAGGTTCCGAAGTTCCTTGATGACTGGAACTCCTCCGGACTTCAGAAGTTCTGAAGTAACTCCGTTTTCACCAGTGGCTTTTCCATTTTTGAGCTGTTTTAGAGCCAATACGATCTCGTCTTGGCTGATATCTGGCAGGTCGTCGGTATTGTGGCGCATCAGGGCGGCTCTGGGATCGTGGTTGTCGTGTAGGGTACGAGGAACATGTGCAGCGTATAACCAGCCATAGAACTTTTCTATCTCGGCGAGCATCTCCGCCTTCGACGTTATGGTTCGACCATCGTGTGTTGTAAGCTTCGTCAGGTGGCTGCTTCCAAGCTGCTGAGTGAACACTTTGGACCCTCGGTTTCGTACTATTGCCTCCTCAATGAGGCGTGTACTGTTGTAGCTCCGAAGGTCGCGCCGTATCATCTTCGCAATCTTCTTGATGAGGTCTGACCGCTCTGACGAAGTGGCCCGAGTGTCCTCTCGTCGTTTAGTCATTAGCCGAAGAGTCTCATTCGAGAGTTTGGACTTCGTACCTGTACGCTGCAATCGGCAAAATTTAATGCCCTCTGTCCTCAACGTTTCAACCACGTTTTGCAGGGCCTCGTCGACGTCATCAGTGGGTTCCATTTCAACGAATCATTGCACGAGAAGTTTCTGAAACTTATCGACGCCCGCAATGATTTGGAGTGGATTAGGTCGGAGTACTTCATCAAGCGACGTCTTTCCAGTTTGAGATCGATATTCAGAGACTCGTACGAGTCGGTGATCAGATCCGGTATTAAACCTGCTGATCACGGAGACGTCTCTGAATATGTGCCGTTTATCCGCCAAGATGAAATCAATCTCATTTTTGGTCACAGCGTCGGGGCTTTGCCATGTCCACTTCCTTTGAGGCTTCTTCTTAAAGAACAGTTCATCAAGAAGTGCCCCTCCTTCTCTAGGAAGTTGATCAGCATCCTGCCCCCTGTGATTCCTGCTTCCATAACCGTGTGGGCCTGTTCGAGATTCTCTGAGACTCTTGAGTCCCACTTTAGCGTTAAAGTCCCCCATAACAACGTTGAAGTGGGCCTTGGTGGTGTTGTGTAAGGCTCTTGATATGTCCTCACGCATACCTTCTACTTCGTCATCTAAATGTGTCGAGGTCGGCGCGTAGATCTGTACCATCTTCAAGCTATACCTTTTTGATACCCGAAGTATAAGGTACGAGGTCGATACACTAGAGATCTCCTCAACGTTGCTAGAGAGGGCCCTGTTGACGAGGAATCCTACGCCGCCCTGGGATGGTTGATCACCTTCGCGGAAGTACAGAAGATGGTCCGAGTCCAGGGTTATGGTATCCTCTCCCTCTCTTCGGACTTCGCATAGCCCCAGAATATGCCACCTTATGTTCTCTAGCTCCGCTTCTAATTGTGTTAGGTGCTCATCAAGCCTTAGAGCTCGTTCATTAAACGATGCCAGGGTCAGTTGTTTTAGGTAGCCTGAGGTAGCCCGGTGATTCTTAACACCCCCTGTCCCGCTGTTACCATGGCCGCTACCGTGACCAGGAATAGCGAGGCGGCCGGGAACTAGGGGCCTTTCCTGTGTTGCGCCGTTCATTTGTGGGGTTTATGCCCATAATCTCCACGCTGGGCATGCGGGTTGGAGATCGCAGGACACAGTGTTTTACACCCCCGACGCTGCTGCCCATCGGTGGCCAGTAAATTTTACAGTGACGTTATGGGAAGGGCTATACCGCCATCGACCGGTCGCCAGAGCCTCGTTAGTTCCTGCAGGATGCACCACGTGCAGGTGAGGTTGACATTAGGAGCTCAGGTGGTGATTGCTCCCTTACATCCCTTACAATCTTATTTCAATGTAAGCTTAATATAATATTACTCATATTCGTACCATGACAAACCTTTCAACCAAGTAAGGTATTAATGCTAACGTTACTAAAATAGGAACGAAATAACGCTATATGAGCTGTATAAAGTCATCTCTTTCTGTTTTGATGTTCCGAATCGTCTTATCGTAGTATAATGTTAAAGTACTTAATATACTGTACTTATTACTTAATAATATTATTCAGAGAATTTTAACTGCCAAAAAACGAAATTCGGAATTATGGTCTAGTGTCAGCTGTTCGTGTCGCTGTCATAATATTACTAAATAAACATCGCGTTATTTATTTAACGAAAAATTATTTCCTATTTACGGACAACAGCGTATCAGACTACACATTTTTGTTCGAAAATCGCCTCCAGTGCAACGGAACAAGATACGTCAATGAGAGCTTGATGTGCTGGCGTGGTACAATTTACTATTACTACTATAATACGGTATAAATACTACGGTACTATTAAATAAAAAAATAAACAAAATATTGAAGAGATTCATGTAAATAATTTAAACTTAACTTTTAATCGTTACCAATCATATTTAGACAATAAATCCGAAAATAATATTGTTTCCATTGCGTCCGAGTAACTATTTTAGGATTGCTAAATTTGACATAAAAACAATATTACTGTTAATGTTAAAGTCGTGTCATAGTTTGAACTGAGTGAATGACTAGTCACAAACCTGCCAATAAAACATCATAGTTTTAACATTATAATAAGCTTACTTTAAACGCGTCATGGTACAAAAAGTCAATGTAAGGTTAAAATAATATTGTTTTAAGAGGTTGGGATAGGCCCCCCTCTGTCCATACATATATAACTAGATTTCCTTTACATTTTTTTCCCTTTTATCTTACCCTCAATTATGATGCTCACAAATTCGTCATTTCGTATCTTAATGTCCAAACATTTTCCCCCTTCTGCTCTGTATTGAATTCAAAAGATTTCTTTCTACCCTAACTCTTTTCAAAATTTCCTCTGTTGACATCTTTTCAGTCCAATTTATTTTTTCCATTTCAAATGCACAGCACCACATTTCAAATGACCCCAATCTCTTTATATATGATTTCTATATGATTGTCCCGTTCTTTAATCGTATAGGTATTTTTGAAGTAAAAACGTTTTTTCATTATTAAAAGCATGTTTTGCTATTGCGTTTTAACGAATAGAATGCAGTAATTAGAGATTTGAAATTAAATATACAATTGAAGTGATATGTATATGTATACAATAATTATATATACCGTGTTATAAGTATAATTACAGTTCTCCCTCGTTCTGTACATTAATTAATATAAATTACTCTACTCAAAACGGCGTTTAACTTTCAACTGAAATTTTTGGAAGAAATTACTGTAGTGAAAGTGACTCAGAAGTTCAAAAAACTCCGTAACAAGAACATAAATAAAATATAAAACAAGTAACGACACGGTCTAGTGGGTTGTGTTACTTTATAATATAACGTAGGTTTTAGACCTTACTACTACAGTTTTAAGAGCTTTTAGAACATTTTATTAACAAAACATGCGATATAAAGAAAGCGTTACTCGCTGGAGATAGTATGTTTTAGAGCCTATGTTTTTGAGATATTTCTTTTGTATACGAATCGCCATACGTATGAAGGTGGCCTACTCATTTTATGTGAATTTAATAACAAAAGCTTTATCGAAATTATTAATCGAGTGTCTCAACCCAAAAGTGGTGTAACCTACATTTAATTTTTCTCCCACAATGTTACATTGAATTATACTAAAGTACACACGCCAACACATCAAGCTACACATTGATGTATCTTGTTCCGTTGCAATGGAGGCGATTATCGAACAGAAATGTGTAGTCTGATGTGCCGCTGTCCGTACATAATCATTTTGTATTTGGATGCCACTTTATTCATGAAAATTTTCAAAACAAAATTGCTGTTTTCGTGTATAAAAATAGCATCCAATTAAAAAATAGTAATGTGCTTAGTATCATTATAAAATAACATCATATTCATGTATAAAATCGCATCTTTTAGTGTCATTTAAAATAATATTGTAAATAAATCTAAGAGTGACTTACACCTCAAGTACCGTTGGCCCATCTGATACAACCGTACTACCAGGGTAGGTTTATAAATAAAGATGCAACGAAAAAAAGCGGAAACGCTTTTACAAACCCACTTGTGGAGGGACTTAAGGTAGAATTCTCCTTATCACTTACATAGATACAATACCCAATGAATGATCGCTTCATTAATTTGACAATTGTATCAAATTTGACATGATTGTGTTCCGAAGAAAAGAAATACAATGTAGAAAAAAAAATACAATGTTCTGTGATATATTCACTACGTTCTTCGGTACATGTTTCTCTCGCAAGGCAAAATGGTACGTGAGCCATGGCTATTAATAGAATCTTTGTTCTGCATAACCGTGCAGTTAAGGCAATTTATAATAATTATAGTAATAATAATGCTCGCACTCATAGCTCCGCTATTGGAATACCCTGTATCGCGGAATCGAATCCGGGACCTCTGTGTGGCAGTCCAGCTTGGTAACCGTACGGCCACTGAGGCAGTTATAATTATGTGTCCCAGAGTGTCTTTACGTGAGACGTTTAATAAATTAACATTCTTGCACTAGCATCTTACAAGCGTTTTTTAAAACCATAGTGAAACAAAAACTCTATACTAAAAGTTAATACAGCTTCTGCGTACTGGAATGACAAAAATCCATGGTAGTGACCGCGTCTTTTAAAAGCATAGTGATTTTAAAACCATAGTGAAACAAAAACTGTATACTAAAAGTTAATACAGCTTCTGCTTTCTGGAATGACGAAAATCCAAGGTAATGACCCGTTCATCTCTTGCAAGTTGTCTTCATCTATCGTATTCGAGAAAATAATAATATAAAAATTGTAAATAAATGTATACAAATCTTTATTTATGAAGAGTAACCCTAGAGTTACTTACTCATTCTTTCAGGAGAATCTAAAAAACTGCTAACAGATTGACTGCATGTTTGCAGTTATTGCGTGAAATCGTTATCAACTTCATGCAGTCGAGGTCTCGGTTGCTTGAAGTCGGTTACGACTGCATGCAGTCAATACGTGAAGTAGTTATCAACTTCATGCAGTCGAGGTGTCGGCTGCACGAAGTTGATTACGACTTCACATTATCTGCCAACTTGCAGTCAATCTGTTAACAGCCTAATAATAATAATAATTTATTTTCATCTAAACGTTTAAATACAACTTACATAACGATTTAAGAAAATACGAGTAATAACATTTTAACGGTTAACTTAGTACGAGTTTTTGAATAATATAAATCATTAATTCACTTATGGCGGTATATTAACAAAAATGTTTATTACCTTCCGTGCTAGTGAAAACTGTGTTACGGCAAGGTGAGATTCTCACACAAACGAATTTACATATTCTTTAGGAATTAGTCGTAAGGATTAGTATTATAAATTATTCATGCAAATAAATCACATAAGAAAAGTGACAAAAAGATGCTGAAGAATGCCGAATTTAGGTAAACATGCTTATGTGTATAGTACATGCAAGTAAATCAAAAGAGCTGCTTAACATGTTGTAAGAGTTTTAATCAAAGTGACAATTTCAAATGCAATATGCTTACCTATAAAATAAAAATTATTTTAGTTTGTATTTGAATTTAGTTTGTAGGGAAAATATATAAAATGTTCATATAAACTTTATTTTTCCTTGTTGCCTATATATACATATTTAGATAACGTTACTAAGTAATTTCTTCCTGCAGATCTAATAATAATGTGCCAAACAATCACCTCAATCACCAGGTCTCAAACAAGGGCATTTTCTATACAGTACCAAAGCAACGGAATTCCGTTCGTGTCACTATGCGGGACACCTAGACTAGTCAATTTAGGAAAGTTCATTACCGTCAATTGAACCTGGGATCCCCTCGTCCAGCGTCCACAGTGCTCAGAACACTAAACACATACATGCTCAGAACACTAGACCTGACAAAAAAATAAAATTTTTTGCAGGTTCGTGGCTCAATACCAATATTCTGGAGTCAACCGGATGTTAAATTCCGGCCGCCACCTCGAATTGACAGAAGTAAGTGCAATTGTTATATTGTAGTACACACACAGGCACGTTCAGCGGAACAAATAAAATATCAGAATATACAACAGTTATTTTTAGGCTGGTTTCACAGCTGTGCGTACGGTCCGTACGAACTTTCCGCCTGCGAGCCATCCGCATGCGTAGAATCCGCAGTGCTCTTAATTAAGTATTTAATTTAGTGCTGATGTTCACGGAGGACAGTCGCCTACAAATAACCATCGAGTATATAACCAAAAATAGAGACGAAATGTCATTTAATTTGTTTGAAAACTATTCTGCCAAATAATAACTGTGACAACTGCGCTCCGATTGGCCAGCCCAAATTCGAAACAATTGACGGGTGTCGTCAATTGTTTCATTTCAAATCGACCAGTTAACTTGAGCTTTGCTATAATGGACGAAAACTGCAAAATTACATATTTAATTACCGATGAAATGTGATTCTATTTGTTTTGTAATTAGATGTTTTGCTGTTTTTCCTACACCACCGAATGGAACAGCTCCACATTGTTAGATATATTATATTTATTACAATAAATACCAAATATTTTTGGAATATACGGAGACTTTCACACATGTCAGTTATTGGCGCTGTACTATTTCAGCTTTCTAATTTGTGATTTTAGTGCACACGAGAGTTGATATTTAAAAGTGATATAAGGCCCATTTATCTGATGAGTTGCCAGGGATGGATAGCCCTTATTTCGTCTCTGTTTCTATACTCGATGCAATTAACGGACGGGTGGCTCGTGCGGAGTTCACGCGGCGCGTGTTCCGTACAGAGCAATCCGCTTCACTGTAAAACGATGTTCTAACCGGTGCTCCGCGCGGACGGTCCGCAGATAAATCCGCACTGCTCTGAATCCAGCCTTAAATTTATATAAATAAGAATTAGACACAAAATAGCAATTAAATTAACATCGACTGAACCTTGCTCAACCTTCATAAAAAAAATGTTGTGTTTCGTGTCGCTCACCACCAGGTTCACGACTTGTTCATCCCGTCAATTATGTAAAAGAGTACATTTTTATTAGTTAATAAGTTGTTTAATTGCTTTTTAAATAGCATAATGTTTTTCTCAGATCTTAGTACTTTTGGTATATTGATCCTTAAATAATCCCATGTTCTCTTTTTAGGCGAAGAAGAATCCCAAGAAGCGTTCAGGAGACATTTCGATGAAGAGATCTCTCTGTACAAGCAAGTTTGCATCGTGAACCTAGTGGAGCAGCAAGGGCGTGAACGGGTTATGTGGGATGCTTTCGGGAATCACGTGCTTAAGTACAACAGCCCGGACGTCATTTACGCCACTTTCGACTTCCACGAGTATTGGTAAGTATCAGAGATGGGCAAGTGAGCGAGTTTTATCCCGGCACTTTGTTAATGACGAGTTAAAATCGGGTTAGAACCCTTTAATGCCCTAAATCGAGGGCACAGCTGTTCATTCGATGGTGTGCGAAAAACAGCAAAATATCTAATTACAAAACAAACGTAATCACATTTCATCGGTAATTAAATATTTAATATGTAATTTTACAATTTGCGTCCATTATGGCAAAGCCAAAACAAAGCCCACGTGAAACAATTGACGACACTCGCTCTAGTGCATAAAATAAAAAAACCATCACATTAAATATGTCTAATTGTTGTAATTTTACTTACAATTTTAATTAAATTATCGTTTATTTGTAGTGTTGCTGTATAATTTCCTCGTAATCGAAGTGAAAAGCAGAGTGTATAATTCATTCATAAAACCCATTTTACCCTCGACTTAAGTATCCATTGGATATACTCGTCACGAGTAAAATGACACGTTTTATGCACTTGTTGTATAATCTACTATTATTTAAATAAATAAAGTAAATAAAATAAAATAATAAAATTCATTTATTTCGGGCAGCAAAAACCCATATTATAGACAATACATTCACTACACATTACATTATTATTACCTGAAATTTAATGCAGGTAATAATAATGTAAATTAAAATTTACAAAATATTACAAAACACAAACTATCATTATAAAATTATTTAACTTATGAACTAAGTGTTTGAAACAACATGCAGGCGACAAGCTTGGTTCATATATGGACAGTCGAACCTGTCCGCAATCATGCGCATGATGGTGTTGGGGCTGACCCGTACCCTACTCACCAGTGCCAATGCCCGTTTGCGCATGGTCGAGTAAAAACAGTCGACGTGAGCCGCTGCGAACATGCCCGAGGCGCTGCAGTATCGGGGCAGCCCCATCAACACCCTAAACGCATTATTGTATTGGACACGGAGGGCCCTATATGTCTTCTGAGAGCACGTCTCCCACAGGCTGCATGTGTAGAAGGAAGTGCAAAATGTTTGCTTTGTCGCGAAAACCTAAGAATTTGATATTATTTTCCAGTCGCGGCATGCACTATGAAAACGTGAGCATCCTAATAAACGCAATATCGGACATTATAACCGACATGCGTTTCTGCTGGCGTGACGACCGCGGCCTCATCTGCGAGCAGACCGGTGTGTTCCGCATCAACTGCATCGACTGCCTCGATCGGACCAATGTTGTGCAGGTTTGTACAACGCGGACGTATTTTTTTAACCAACTTCAAAAAAGGAGGAGGAGGCTCAATTCGATTGTATTTTTTTGTATGTATGTTACGCGATAACTGTGGCATTTGTGAAACGATTTTGATGATTCTTGTTTTGTTGGAAAGGGTACCTCAGTATTTTTTTTATAACGCACACACTGAACATTGCTCCGCACTATGGAAACCCTGTGTCGCGGGTGCCACACATAGACAACCTCATATTACACCCAAACTCACGACAGAAATAAATCGATACCTCCAATGAACACTACGCCATCTTTATTTTTTGGTCATCTTCTGTTATTTTTGTAAACAGCCATATTTATTTGCCTTAGTAAGTATGGCTGCTTAATATAAATATAATCTTAATTGTGCTCCCCGAATTTTGTGAAAAAAAGAAACAAGAACAAAAAAAAACTAATTTTGTAAAAAAAAAGAAACAAAAAACAAAATAAAAACAGGGCAGGTCCAAAAATTAAGTTGGCTTAGTGTTCATTGAAGGTATCGAAATGTAGGCCATACAAATATTTCTCCCAGCTCGGGAATCGATCGTGGGACCTCTGCGTGGCCGCCTGGCATGGTAACCGTTCGGCATTATTCCACCCCTAAGGATGGCAAACTAGGGGATGAATCCGGTTTCGCACACTTTCCCGTTACTGATTTCAATAAAACTTGGCTAATAAAATATGTCATTCCACGAAACTTTCAGGTCGATTTTTTAAATAAAAAGTTATTTAATGACAAAATAAATGCCGAAACTAAGCATAAAAATGCCTGTGCGTCAGGCTACCAGGTTCCTGCCTCTCAGAAATGCCAGTTAAATAAATCTTTACACAAGGTATTTTTAACACTCATCAACAAACAATCTTATTAAGTCGCTTCATGAAAGGACTCTTACAATGAATTAGAAACTCAAAAAGGATGATTAGTCACGTATAGGTGTATAATTATGGGTGTTAGTTTAATTGTGAGCTGTAATATCACTTAACAATACACATAAAATATGTATACATACATAGTAGATATAATAAATCATAATGGACATAATAAAAAAATATTTATACTAATACTTTGTTGAACCAATAAAATGCAGGAATACGAGTTGTTTGTGTCCATATTTAAAAACAACTCCCTTTGGTTTCCGTCAGGATGGCTGGACCAAACGAGATATACAGATCAAACTGTGCTCATTATTTATAACCTATTTTCTACTATTCAGTACCTTTATTGACATATTTTCCACCTTAGCGCCAACGGAAATACTAAACAAATAAAGTGACCAGCCATTGTGACATCAGGTTGGCTGACTACTTTACGTTTTTCATGGTTCTAGCAGTATAAAATTTACTTTTTTTATATAACTATTTACTACCTAAATATACTTTTTTTTTCACTATTTTAGGAAGCTTCTATAAAAAGGTATTTAAAAAAATATATAAAACGCCTTTGCTAAAGTTGTCTTCTAAAAAGACAGTATATCTTCTCCGTGTAATTGCCAATAATACTTTTTTCAGGCGCTTAGTATATGCAAACGTCGGTTTTGAAAAAAAACAAATATACGTGATTTAACTCAGGAAAAATAGTTTTATTTCCTATATGTCACAGTCGCGAAAACCTAAGAACTCGATATAATATTATGTGGTTATATTAAGTTTATTAAATATCATCTTATACTACTGTGATATTCACTTATGTTTTGTTAAATTACTCCACTAGTTTATTATAATTATTAGTACAAAGATCTGCCTATAAGGCACGATATGCTGGTTCGAATCCAGCCGGATCGAGAGACTTTTTCTTAGTGTTTGATATTTGTATTAATAATTATTATTGTATGATTATGAAATATACAAATCAAGTGTTTATGGAGCACACTGGCTACTGTAACACAGGTACGTCGGGGACTCCATTAGGATGGTTTGACTATTTTGTAAAATGAAACATCTGTTGTCAATACCAAATAGTAGATTGTGCAATAAGTGCATAAAACGCGTCATGGGTTTTGTGAACGAGTTATACACTCTGCTTTTCACTTCGATTGCGAGGAAATTAAACAGAAATATTACAAATAAACGATTATTTTCTACACGTGACTCAGGTCGGACTACATAATGCTCAGTTATATCACGCAGGCGTCATTGCCTCGGTCTTAAACGACGATTTTATTTTATGCACTAGAGCATAAAATTCTATTTTATGCACTAGAGCATAAAATCCTATTTTATGCAGCCCACACCCAGCATAAATACGAACTTTAAGAGTATGAGAAGTAAAAAGTAATGTTTATTGTTTATTACAGACCGCAATAGCGAAATATGTGTTAGAGCTGCAACTATGTCGCTTAGGCCTTTGCACGCCTGGATGCGGGCTGCCACAGGAACTGCGACATGCTTTCCTCACGATGTGGGCAGACAATGGAGATATCCTCAGCCGCCAGTACGCCGGGACTAAAGCACTTAAGGTTACTAGATATCTTCTTTCTATTATATTCAATTTTTTAAACTCTATTTAAAGACTTTTACCAATTTTGAACAATGAACATGTCATCCACTTTAGAAAAAACAATACATCAAAAAAGCACTTAACAGAATCCAAACATCCCCTTCCTTTCTACATAAGTTTTGATTATAGTGACCCTCCCTATCGACCATTAGGGTATACGAGAAAGGCACTATAACCTGTGCCTGAACCTTCTAAGCTCAGGTCCTGACCCCCGATCGGCCAGTGTACAGGCTTGTGACTGACTGCATCCGGTTTTCAAGACGCTAGTGGCTCGAGTAAGCCGCCTGGGTGCACGTACATTATTCTCCCTACTTTCCAGATAAGTAGCTGTAGGTACGCTAACTTCCCGTTGCACGTTGCACAACTAACGGTTGCCACCGCTAAAGACATTGACTCTAGAGTCCACTACCAAATCTCGGCTCCGTCTCTCTTCTCCTGGTAAAGAGTAGAATCTCATAGAATCCAAGTAGATAAATCACCCGTTTTCGAAGCATCTAGTGCTCCTTGTGAAAGAGTTCGTCCAGGGAAGTACATTACCTATGTCTACCGCCAAGCAGTAATGTGATCCTACGTTCCGGTTTTGAAGAATAAGGTGATGAAATTACGGGCACACAGGATTTGTCAACTTTTGTCTTTGAGTGGCACTGGAACCGCTATGGACAGGCATGTCGCTTACCACTAGGTTCACGGCTTGTTCGTCCCGTCACTTGGTGCAACGGTACAACGAATCTTCGTCAATGTATTGTAACTTGATATGCTACCGTCTGTACCTTGTTTTGTGTTATTGTTTGTGCAATAAAACATTGATATTGCGTTGTAAATACTGATGCAAGCTAATGCTGTGTAGTGAATTTTTGTGCCATCTGAATGCTAAATTAAAGAAAATATTCCTCCAGGGCGACTATACAAGAACTGGCGAGCGGAAAATTACAGGCTTGATGAGAGACGGAGTATTTTCGGCTAACAGGTGCGTAGCATTTATATTAAATCAATACAACATTAAAGCATTACACACTGCTATCACCAGAGATAGGCAAGCGTCCGGGTTAGGTAATGTCGGGCTAAAATCCATTAACGCCCGAAGTCGAGGGCAAAAATTATTTACTACTAATTATTTGTTGTAAATCGAGTTTTGTTCAAATTTAATGATAAATGTTTGTTGCTATCCGATCTAGACCATTCGATTTGCTTATGGAATGGATTCGCTTGAAAATTGCATTGAAATAAATCGATACAAAAAATCGCTAGATTCATATGCTCTTGAATCTATTTTCATAAAAATCGAATTGTAATGTTCCTTAGTAGCGAGAATCCATAGGATTGCTTGGTGTTGCCTCTTTTTTCGTCTATAAAGATTTTTTACATTAAATTTTGTAAAAAGCATGGAATTATAACAAATTCCGTATTCGCCGTTTCCGCACACGATTTTGGGCAGAAACCCAGTTGAAACCCTGGCGGGTTGAATGGCTTCTAACCCATTTTGCGACACGCCAGCTGTTTTTGATGTTGTGACCCCCTCAGTGCAATACAAACGTCGTAGTGCGTGTAAGGCGCGACTGACGTCATAGTATGAGAACCGCCTAAGACGGAACCGCACTAGTCGAAACTGCACTGTAATGAACTACAGCACGCTTTAGTGCCGTGTTGACACACCCGTATGCAAAATGTACTTTCTGTCAACTGACGCATGCCCAACGTGCGTGTGATGTTCATGGCGTCATTCAAATTATATCGATACGAAAAATTTAAAAATCAGTCTCTTGAATACTTCCATTTGTCCAACAGATACCTTATCCGCCATTTTAGCGACGCCATTACACAATTGGCTATAGACATCGCACTAGGGCAAAACATAGACTACAAAACCATAGAGGAATATGACAGTGTGTGGCGGGATTTTAAAACTGCCACAATTTTATTGTATGAAAACATGGATAACGATAAACCGAAGTTAGAAATGATGCCCACTTATTTTGGACACGGTTTGACAAGTGAACTTGTGGCTGTTGAAATTGCATATGGAATAGGGAGGTCAGTGCAATGAGAGAGGCTGCCAGAATTTCATGACACGAAATTAAAAACAAACAAATGATAGAAAAAATGCTAAGGAAAGTTCTCTCGATTCGACTGGACTCATTTGTTGCCTTAACGTAACCATGCAACAGACTCTGGTTCGAGTCCAGTTGGATCTTGAGATTTTTCTTTCTGTTTGTTCGATCTTTGTATTAATAATAATAACAAACTATTGGAGAATTACCATGAATAATATCAAAAGTATCATGATATTCAATAAAAATAAATATTGCAGTTTCATATTAACTAAAGGATAACTCATATGTGTATTTGAATATGAATTTTGCTTTGTGTTCGATCTTTGTTAGTAATAATTATAAAAAACTAGTGGAGTAATTTCATAAAAAAATAATTGAATAAGATCGCAGTAAAACATCAAAATATTCATTAAAAATCAATATTACAAATCTTAAAGCGACATTTCTTGTCAACCTCTGGTAGCTGTAAAGGTACCTTTACAAAAGACAAAATTTTTTCTTCTAAAACTTTTGTTTTTTCAGACGCTACAACGAAAGCAGATACTAAGTTTATATTTGTAGAAAATCCATCCAGATTGAAAGTGAAGTTGTGAACGATGATTTCAAAAGATACCTGCTCACTCTGATCTTATTTCAATATCTCATGACATGAAATTCTGGTATATCTTCTATAACTAATATAGGCTCAGGTAACATTTAGACCCTTATATGGTTACCTTTGACCTCAATTTTCCTAATCCTGGTAAAAAATATAATTCTTGTAAATTTTGCAAAATAACGAGGGTCTAAATCTTGCTTGTAAGCGTATTTGAGACTTTTATAACCAGTTTTGTTTGACCTCCCTAATATTTTTGGGCATTATTTGTGGTATTACGGCTTTTCTAATTTCACAAAATAACTGCCTAGAACTAGTGCAAAGGCATTTTATAATAAAAAAATGCACAGTAAATACACCCTAAGTGCATCATTATCATATTTAAGTTTGGACCTCGTTTACCAGCACGTGAGAGGAATTCAGTACTAAACATCATCATCATCATCATCAGCCTATTGCAGTCCACTGCTGGACATAGGCCTCCCCTAATGCACGCCATTTCGCCCTGTTCTCGGCTTGACGCATCCATTTCCTGCCAGCAATCTTCCGCAGATCGTCACTCCATCTGGCTGGAGGGCGTCCCACACTACGTTTGCCAAGTCGTGGTCTCCACTCAAGAACTCGTTTACCCCAGCGTTTGTCGGTTCTTCGGCAGATATGTCCAGCCCACTGCCACTTCAGCTTGCTTATCCGAAGAGCTATGTCGATCACTTTAGTTCTCTGTCTGATAACCTCATTACGGAGTTTATCTTTCAGAGAAACTCCGAGCATAGCTCGTTCCATAGCTCGCTGAGCGACTTTAAACTGGTGGACTAGCCGTATCGTGAGTGTCCACGACTCAGCTCCGTACGTTAGAACTGGTAGGACGCACTGGTTGAAAACCTTTGTTTTTAAGCTCTGCGGGATGGGTGACGAAAAGACTCGACGGAGCTTCCCAAACGCTGCCCAGCCAAGCTGAATCCTCCTCCTGGCCTCCTTCTCGAAGTTATTTCTACCTAACTGCAGAATCTGCCCGAGGTAAGTGTATTCGGAAACAACTTCAAGAAGGTGGCCATTGACGCAGATGGGTCTCGGATCAATGTGGTCATTGATCATGACTTTGGTTTTATCAAAGTTCATGCCAAGACCAATCCGCCGCGAGGCGGATGCTAGGCTGTTCAGCATCTGATCCAGTTCCTCCAGCGATTCTGCCATTAGGACTATGTCATCTGCAAATCGCAAGTGTGAGATGTACTCGCCGTTTATGTTAATGCCCATCCTTTTCCAGTCCAGCGTCTTAAACATATCCTCCAATGCAGCGGTGAACAGTTTCGGGGATATGACATCCCCCTGTCTCACCCCTCTGCGTAATTGGATAGGTTCAGACTGCTGGTCCTGTACTTGGACACTCATGGTAGCAGCATCGTAAAGACATCTCAACACTTGTATATAACGATAGTCCACTTGGCACCGCTGTAAGGATTCCAGGACAGCCCAGGTTTCGACAGAGTCAAAGGCCTTCTCATAGTCCACGAAAGCTAAACACAGGGGACGATTATACTCTTCGGACTTCTGTATAATCTGCCTCACTGTGTGTATGTGGTCTATGGTGCCATATCCTCCCCGAAACCCGGCCTGTTCCGGTGGCTGAAACTCGTCGAGTCTTCTTGCGAGGCGATTCGTGATGACTCTAGAAAACAGCTTGTAGACGTGACTCAGGAGTGAGATGGGTCGGTAGTTTTTCAGTAGAGTTTTATCTCCCTTTTTAAAGAAGAGAACTACAATACTTCTGTTCCACGCCCGTGGAGTTCTCCCGCAGTGAATGACCAAGTTAAAGAGCTTCTGGAGTTCCTGGATAATAGGAACTCCTCCAGACTTCAAAAGCTCCGAAGTAACTCCGTCTTCACCGGGGGCTTTTCCATTTTTAAGCTGTTTTAGAGCCAACACGATCTCGTCTTGACTGATTTCTGGCAGGTCGTCGGTATAGTGGCGCGTCAAGGTGGCTCTCAAATCGTGATTGTCACGCTGGACCCGAGGAGCATTTACAGCGTACAAACGGCCATAGAAGTCCTCTATCTCGGCGAGTATCTGCTGCCTTGACGTAACGGTTAGGCCATCGTGCGTTGTAAGCTTCGTCAGGTGGCTCCTTCCAAGCTGCTGAGTGAATACTTTGGACCCTCGGTTTCGCTCTATCGCCTCCTCAATGAGGCGTGTATTGGAGCTCCGAAGGTCACGCCGTACCATCTTCGCAATCTGCTTGTTTAGGTATGACCTCTCTGACGAAGTGGCCTGGATGTCATCGCGTCTTTTCGTCATAAGTCACAGAGTCTCATCCGAGAGTTTAGACTTCTTTCCCGTACGCTGCAATTGACAGAATTTGATGCCCTCGCTTCTCAGCGTCCCAACCACGCCTTGTAGGGCCTCGTCAACGTCCTCGGTGGGTTCCAGCTCGACGAATCTCGCTTCGAGAAGTTCATGGAACTTCTCGGAGCCCGCCATGATCTGGAGTGGATTAGGACGGAGCGTGGACTTCATCAAGCGGCTTCTTTCAAGTTTGACATCGATATTCAGAGAGCCTCGTACAAGTCGGTGATCAGATCCGGTGCTAAACCTGTTGATCACTGAGACATCTCTGAATATGTGTCTCTTGTCCGTCAGGATGAAATCGATCTCATTTTTAGTCACAGCGTCGGGGCTTCGCCAAGTCCACTTCCTTTGAGGCTTCTTCTTGAAGAACGAATTCATCAAGAAGAGCCCCTCGTGCTCGAGGAAGTTGACTAGCGTTTGCCCCCTGTGATTCCTTACTCCATAACCATGCGGGCCGACTCGAGACTCGTCAAGATTTGGGAATCCCACTTTAGCGTTAAAGTCCCCCATAACATCGTTGAAGTGAGCCTTGGTGGTGTTGTGTAAGGCTTTCGATATGTCCTCGTACATATCTTCTACATCGTCATCCGAATGTGTCGAGGTCGGTGCGTAGGCCTGAATGATCTTCAGGCTATACCTTTTTGATAGCCGAAGGATCAGGTACGCTACCCTGTTCGACACACTGCAGATCTCTTCAACGTTGTTAGAGAGGACTCTGTTGACGAGGAATCCTATACCACCTTGGGATGTTTGATCACCCTCGCGGAAGTACAGTAGATGGCCCGAGTCTAGGGTTATGGTGTCCTCTCCCTCTCTTCGGACTTCACACAGCCCCAGAACATGCCATCTAATGTTCTCCAGTAAACATATTTTTTTATAATTATCGTGTGCACGCTTCAAAATAAAGCGTGCGTAAGCGTGCAGACCAATGCGGTCCGACCATTAATAAAAGCTTTTCACTTGACTAACATTCAAATCTTATAGATTGTGACTGTTGCGCCATTAAAAAGTACACTACTACTATGTCATAATTCATAATCCAAAATTGCTTTGTATTACAACTTTTTAGTGGCAGAAACGCTAACACGAAGAGTCTTCTAGAGATGTGTATATTGTTTTCCGCCTTTTATAAAATAAAATTAGATTTTGAAAGTAAGTGAACTGAATCACCGGCTTTCAATGTTTTTTTTTTGTCATTTTGTTAATAGACGATACAAAATGTCAATGTCAAAAATCTAACTAACCGGGATGCCTTTCGGTGGCACATTGTAGCGAGAAACTAATTGTAAAGATAAAAAATTGGTGGCTCGTTTTATTTGCTCTCAAGTGAAGTGAAGTGAAGTTCCAACTAGTTATTTTGTTTCAGATATTACCTATCGACGTTCAAAGATGCACTTCGGCAAGTGGCCATAGAAGCTATGACCGGAGAATCGAAGAGAGTGCCTCCGCAACTCAATACTATATTCCAGGATTGCACGCGCTGCGCGTCTGTCAAGGTCATCCTTTATAACGTGCGTGCATGGCTTGCTTTACCTATCTGTGTTCTTATGCATTTTTCACGATTTTATGGTCCAGTAGTCATATTAGGGAGACACTAAACTTATCGACGTCCCAGCCGAAGCGAAATGCACAAACTTTTTCACCCATATGCTTTATAATAACTGTTCAAGTGGTTGCAGATTTTACTTTATTAGTTTACAGCTTCTTATTTGTGATGTGGCGAGTGCGCCAGCACATCAAGCTACACATTCACGTATCTTGTTCCGTTGCACTGGAGGCGATTTTCGAACAAAAATGTGTAGTCTGGTGTGCCGTTGTCCGTACATCGTCATTGCGTTGTTTTTAACCGACTTCAAAAAGCGGACGAAGTTCTCAATTAGACGGTTTTTTTTTAATGTAAGTTACGCGATAAATCGGCATTTGTGAAACGATTTTGATGATCTTTTTTTTTGTTGGAAAGAGGGTACCTCAGTAGTGGTCCCATTTAAATTTGTAGAAAATATTCCATCTCTAAAGGTGGCAAACTAGGAGATGAATGACTTTTGAATTCGGTTTTTTAATACTCTGAACTGAGAGTATTATAAAATTATACGTTTTGTGTTTCATCCGCAAGTTTTGTGTTTCGTTCTCGAAAACGGTTTTGGTACAGCTAACCGCAAAAAAAGTAAATTGAAAAAAATCTAAAAACATCTTGCCGGTCACTTGCTTCGTCACTGGATTAAAACTGATGTATTACGTATATCGAGTTCTTAGGTTTTCGTATTATTACGTTATATTGTAATATCGGCAACTTTTCCATCATACTTTACAATTTGTCGTAAGACAAAATTACATGTCTCTTTCTTTGAATTGCTTATTTTGACATGACCGTCATGTGCATGGCAAATGACACGGTATGATACGATTTTGCTATGAAAGAAAAGGTGAACGGATTTCGGATGGGGAACGTATACTGCATGGACAGTGAATTGTTTTTGTGAGGTCATAGTACGAATTTGACAGGCTATCCAACTTACGGGCGTAAACAGGATTCCTATAAAAGCTCGTAGTAGGCCCCCTGATTGTTATTAACCATAATCTCATATTTCTTCACAATATTTTGAACAATAAGATAAACTGCAATATAGTCTGTCTTTTTTAAAGACAGAGTAAAATGACATTTAGTTATGTAGTTGTTGTCGATAGATTGGGAAAGAACATAAAAATTTGCCAAAAATGACTGAAATAAGCAACTAAAGAAATGTTAGCAGTCCTGATTTAGATATATTTAGTGATAATATAGGTCCCTTCGAAAAAAAATGAACTAAAAAGAAATTATTAATTAAATTCCTATAGTATTCTCAGTGTATTGCTATCTAGTTTAAATTATTTATGTAGGTTAATTTGTCAAAAATTTCTTGTTAATTTAGTTTGTGTTTGTTGTTTTGAGATTGCCGTCAACACTTGTAATTGTTGTGTTTACAATGTAGAACTCCCAAGTCAAATAAGATAAAAATGTGTTGTGAACATAATGCTAGTGTTGCTAATAAACATCGAATATATAACCAGAAATAGAGACGAAATGTCATTTAATTTGTTTGAAAACTATTTTGCCATATCATTAATATGACAACTGCGCTCCAATTGGCCAGCTCGAATTCGAAACAATTCACGGGTGTCGTCAATAGATGTCATCTATTGTTTCACTTCAAAACGACCAGTTAACTTGAGCTTTTCTATAATGGACGAAAATTGCAAAATTACATATTTAATATTTAGTTACCGATTAAATTTGATTCCGTTTGATCTGTAATTAGATGTTTTGCTATTTTTTCCCTACAACAGCGAACAGAACGCCGTTGTTAGAGATATTATCTTTATTACAATAAATACAGAATGTTTTTGGAATATACGGTGACGTACACACAGGTCAGTTGTTGGCGGCTGTCTATATTTCAGTGCAAACGATAGTTGATATCTATCATTGATGTATCACTCATGAGGTACCAGGAATGTATGGCCCTTATCTCTATTTCTGGTTATATATACTCGATGCTAATAAATAAATAGGCCTTTATAATGATGTTAACTTTTCGATATAATCCGACAGGAGTCGAACGCGTCAACCGATACAGAAGCGATGGCACAACACGTCAAGGGTCTCATTGACGACTGTAAGAAGCTGCTGGTCGATACGGAACCCGTGCTCGGATCGTGGGGGCTCATTGATGCTGATCCAAAGTAAGTTTAATATAGTTATTTTGTAGTAGTTCGCGAGTCAGAAATGAAATATAATGCCTTAGTCCATTGTTTAGCCTAATAGGCTACAATAGTGTTAATTAGAAAGCTTTATACATAACGGGTATGTTTTCTAATTGGTTAATTATTAACCGACCTCAAAAAATGGGGAGGTTCTCAATTCGACAGTTTTTTTGTTATGTTACGCGATTTTAATGTTTGTTTTTTGTTGGAAAGAGGGTACCTCAATATTGGTACCATTTAAATTTGAAGAAAATATTCCACCTCTAATAGATGTAACGTTCCACGAACTTTTGACGTCGGTTTTTTTATTATTTTTTTTATAAAACGGTTCGACTTCAGTTTCACCTGTAGATACAGTGAGTGAGATTTGTCGGATAGAGAGTGACAATGGCAACGACACAAAATTAAAGAAATCGTCGCCAGCGAAAGCAGGTAGACAGATATATCTGGTCTTAATGTTATCTACCGCTTGCCAGGTAACCGGTGAGAACGGAGCGTGTAAGGTTCATTTAAATTGCCGCGGAGTGGAATGGAACGGAAGCGTCAATTTCGCCTCGAGCATATTCGCTAACTTTCTCGCGTCTGCGCTTTGAGGCTGTAGTATTTCGTCGATATTTGACGTCACACTGCGCCTACTCTCGCGCCACTTCTATCTCACTCGTATCTAGTTTGTACGTTCCACAATTAACATAATGTTCATTTTGCTATGTACAATTTCGTTACTAAAATTCGCTTCCATTCCTTTCCGCCGCAATGTAAATTGAGCCTAACCGTTCCGAAATATCGGAAAAACAAAAAGAAATCATTTCGTGTTAAGAAACCTTCAATTATTGGTAATTATTTAGTTAACATTTGTCTTAAAAATGTACATGACATTTTCTGCTAGCACCGGCGATCCGCAAGAGACCGAAATGGACACTGTCCTCCTGTTAACAAGCGATGCGTACTACGTGGCTGACTACGACGAGACCTCGGACCGCATACTGTCCGTGCAACGGGTGCCGCTTCGTGACGTCACCGCAGTGGAGTTGGGCACCCTTGATGTCCCCACTACGGTAAGTTATTCATGTCACACCTCTGAGCTTAGTAGACAGAGATCAGGTAGTGCCACTAGCTGTCATGCTGCCATACTTTCGCATACTCCATTCTTATACCTATTACGCATTTTCTCTCACTCTGCGAAAATTTTACCACCTTGATGTACCCATTTCCGAAGCTAAGGATTTTTGAAGGAATCTTTTCACGAGAAATGTTTATGACTTTAGTTGCGCTTAGAAAGAAACAAACAAAGAAGAAAATACATTTATTTAAAAAGAAAAATAAAAAATGTAGAATCGTTAGTAGTGGTTCCGCGGAATAATACTCGCACAAATCGACACAATCTTTATTTTTTGGTCGTCTTCTGTTATTTTTGTAAACAGCCATATTTATTTGCCTTAGTAAATAAATATGGCGGTTTAATATAAATATAATCTTATCCCTCCCCGAATTCTGTGAAAAAAAGAAAAAAGAACAAAAAAAAAACGAATTTTGTAAAAAAAAAAAGAAAAAAACCAAATAAAAACAGAACAGGTCCAAAAATTAAGTTGGCTTAGTGTTCATTGGAGGTATCGAAATATTATTCGCAGTTTATTCCATCACGGGAACAACACAGGGATTACACAAGCACAGAAGGAAGATAAAGAGTTTTAAGCAGAAGGATCATATATGAAATATTAGACACAAATTAGTATGGATAGCAATAGTTCGCAAAATAAATAAAATAGCGTGGTAGCCGATATTTCTGAGCGTGCGACACGCATTCCACTCGCATGCAAAGATGCGACTCTCCTACGTCATGCCACTGTCGTGCTCGGTCCGCCCGTCGCTATTGTTCGCAGCAACCGGTCCATCATGCTGCTGGCCGGTGGATGCGCACAAATATCGTATAACAAAACACAATGCGCTTGTCCGTATCTATCGCGCGCTTATTCGTATATTATTAGTATACAGATACTACATCTATTACACATATTTTATATATTTTCTTTACACATTTAAAGTACTGTTACATGTATATATTATGTTTATAATTATGTATTATATGAGGCTATATAAATTATTTATCTTACACATTAAACAGCTATATTTTAATAGCATGTATATAAATATAAACAGTAAGTAGAAATATGCACTTATATAATTAATGATATATAATTATATTTATCTACATTAATGTAGTCACCCTACAAAATGTTTGATTATATTATTCATAAAATGTATGCGCAGGGATGATGGAAAAAATACTACATGTAAAAAATATTCAACTCAAACCACAAATTATTTAATTTTAAATAAATTGGGTCTAAAAAACATATTTTAATTACCTCGACGTTTCGGACGTATTGCAATGTCCCTGGTCTCAATGGGACTGAAGAGGAGGGTGTCGCAGGATGTCGTGTGTGTTGTGGGTCGGTCTAGTTACAACCTTAATACACAAATAAATAATGAATACCAAGTACGAGTAGTTAGGAAACTCGCACGATTAGAAGATGTTGACACCCGCCTCTTCAGTCCTTTCGAGACCATGGACGTTTCAATACGTCCGAAACTTCGAGGTAATAAAAATATGTTTTATACATGATTAAGTCCCGAATCAAAATTAAATAATGTGTGAAAATCGTGAAAGTTTAAAACTAACCATAAACACAGTATTTTGCACGATTTTATCTTTGCATTGCACTTATGTAAACCACTTTAGTATGATACACTGAAACTATAGGTGCCACTATTATGTACCATGATTTATGTAATTGTAATTTAATTTTTGATTACTTGAATTAATCTTATTTAATTTATTTGGACATTATTTAAAATTTCATTGATGTAACTTCAAACATAATTAACGTAACCAATATATAATATAATTAGTAATGTGATGTAATTCTATATATTAGTATAATTATGTTGTCTTATATGAATAAATGAGTTTGAATTTGACTGGACTCGTGGAGTACCAATATAATTTACTTCCATTTTTATTTTCATTGCAAATTTTTTCACTACACGCGTAAACTTACACGTGTGTTTTTCAGAATCCTGCTGTCATATAATGTTATTTCAGCTATTCGGCGTGAGCCGCAAAAGCGGCGTAGAGCCCGTAGTGTGCATACGTCTCAACTACTTGTACAAGGGCGAGTCGGGGTACTTCCACATGTTCCGTTCCACATCGCTGCGGTTTTTTAACAACATGGCCGTCGTTATTAACACCAAAGACGAGATGATAGGTAAGTACCTCCTAATAACATAGAAGAAATAATACTTGCGTGTTCAAAAGAGTAGAGACCAGACAACATTATCTGGGATAAAAATTTTAATTTGTCTTCTAGTGACTAATGAAGGCAAACCAACGCTGGAAGGGATTGCCTAACACGCCAATTGACATGCGAAATAGCTACTTATACTCTTATCGCATGCTAGAAACGAAATGACGTAATAATAATTTTAATACTATATAATATAACCTTTCGAACTGCACATATAACTCATCCGAAGATCAGAGTCCGATGCGATTATACAACGAAAATAGGATAAAACATAATCTCATTATTCAAATGGTCTATCGAAAGGTGTTTTCAGATTTTTTTATGTAAAATCGAACCAGTCGATTTTCACTGTGTCCACAGCCAAGAACAACAAACGAAATGTGCAATGTCCTGAGAATAAGCAGCATCTTGCACATAGATCTTTATTCTACGGATGAGTAGAATATAATATGTTTTTAATAGCAGTAGAGCTCATTGTGAAAGATTTTTTTTTGTGTAGTACTGGTGAGGAAGTTGTGAGTGTATTTAGGAGTAATGATTTGGTGAAGAACAGTGTTTACTTAAAATATTTTTTTTTACAATAAATAAAAGTCGGTAAGAGATTGTGATGGTCATTGAATTGCAAATTCAATCATAGTAATGGAATGAAGAAGATAAATCAGATGTTATAAAAAAAAAAAAATAAAGTAAAAATCGTTTATTTATCCTTCCACAAATATTACTTAAAAAGAGATATTAAATCTAAGGTAACAATTTCAAAACAAATTACATTTGTGGAAAGCTGGAGCCTAAACTAAATCTATGATTTGTATTTTAGGTTTCCAGACCTCCCAACTCAGAGTCAGTTAATTACATTTATTGTTCGGTAATATGTAGAACTTGTAGAGAAGAAGATACGCATGAGTGTATGTGTGTGTGTGTGTGTGTGTGTGTGTGTGTGTGTGTGAGAGAGAGAGAGTGTGTGTGTGTTGTGTGTATGTATGTGTGTGTATGTTCACTTTAATTTATGATTTCAATGAATTTCTCTGTGTTGTCATAGCTTAGTGTTAGTAAATATGTGTTGATTTTATTTTTTAATTCATATTTAGATAAATTTATTATATGTAGTTTTTTATTTAATAAATTGTATACTCTGCCAGATCGAAAACGCAAAAATCTTTGAGCAAATGTTGTTCTGACTGGAACTGAAATACAGACGGAGTAGTGTCTTCTCTTTTGGTTCACACTATCGTGGTTTTGTGGAGGTGTTTGAGATATAAGGTACAATTGAATGCATAAATGTTTCAAATTTGTGAAAGAGTTCGTACAGGGTATTACAGGGTATATTATGCTATCTTAACAATTTCTGTCGCCAAACAGGAATGAGAGTATTACTGCATTCTAATTTTGATGGATACGGGTGCTGGTAAAATTACGGGCACATGGGACTTGTTATGTCTCAGGGTGACAGTGCCTCTCAGATTTTTGCGATTTAAAGCTCTGAGCGGCACTGCAACTGTTATGAACAGGCGTGTGGCTTACCACCACACGACTTGTTCGGTCCGTCACTTTGATATTTAAAAAAAAATCATACTTTAGGCAAATGATCTCCTTCAATTCCGATCAATGGTTGTAAGAAACTTGATCATAAGGTGCACGTAATACCGGTATTTTAGGAATTATTAGTCTTTAAGATCCTATTTCTCACGACCAGCAAAGCGTTGGCAGTGACTGTTGGAATCTGTGACCGTTGCAAACCAATATCTGTATAAAAGTTCAACTTTGCCTTTACAGAATCCTTACACTCCATTTGTGAGTCAATTGTGGTGGCGCGAGACGTCGCCAATCTGCCGCCGATTCCCTTCAACGAAGGCGGGAAACTCGACCGGAGGAAATCTAAGGTACTTTTAATATTGGAATTCCCCCTTTTTTATTGCGATTAATATGAATTCTTGTGCTGGTATGGATCATTAAGAGCCAATCAAAAGGAAATGTCTATAGTCTTGTCTAGTCTAAGGGTCCACTGAAAACCAGCGCTGTGGCCCTGCCGCAGTATTAGCTGAGTTGGGTCCTTTTCAGTGCAATAATAACTAATAATAATAACACTTTTAATATTAATTATTAATATTGTACTTTGTACTCCACGTGTATTGTGCTGAATAAATTACTTTTCTTTCTTTCTTTTCTTTCTTTCTTGTCTTTTTGGAAGATGGAGTAAAATTACATTTGCAGGGTTGTCAGTTTAAAATTTTAAATAGGCGTGTAGTTGTTGTCGACAGTTTTATCGATAGATTGTAAAAGAAGGTAAAATATTGCCAAAAATGTTTGAATTGTGAATGTTACGACGACGACGTTTTTAGTAGCAGTAGAGCTCCTTGTGAAAGAGTTCGTCCAGTGTAGTGCCACCTTACTTATTTCTGCCGCCAAGCAGTAATCTCAGCATTACTGTGTTCCGGTTTTGAAGGGCAAGGGTGCTGATGAAATTACAGGCACATGGGACTTGTCAACTTATGTCTCAGGGTCACGGGCGCAGTGTTAGTTGTCTTCAGATCTTTGCATTTTAAAGCTCTAAGCGGCACTGTAATTGTTATTTACAGATACATATGTAGCTCACCATCAGGCACACGACTTATTCGTCCCATCACTTGATGTTATAAAAATAAATTGTAATTGCGTTATTGCCTTCTTCATTTTTATTTTGAATGTTGACCTATTGAAATCGAAGTCAATTTTATTCATATACATTTTAACAAGAACAGGCGGATTTGATTATCTATACTGAATTATAATGGAAAACTTTAAAATATGTCTCTTCTTTGTATATTTATAGTCTGTCTTTTTTGAAGATGGATTAACATGATAGTTCATAGCGCTATAGTGTTGCCCGCTTGCAAACAGCTAGTGACTGTAGTCGATAAATATTCTATCGACTATCGACTGAATGTTGGGCACGCTTATGCAATAAATAGCCGAACTTGTTTCATTTGAATCATCAACGACCCATTATTCGTCCAACTGCTTGGTACAGGTTCACTTAAATTGTCATTTTTTTATAATGTCATACATACATACCCTGCATTTAGAACTATGTCCATTAAAAATATAATGAGGACACGTATTTTAAAGTTTTTCATTTTAATTGAATATAGATAATGAAATTCACCTGTTTTTATTAAAATGTATATTATTGTGTATAATCAATCAGTTCTGGAAGGCTGACTGTCAAAATAACAATAAAGAAGGCAAGAACGCAATTAATAATCATTAGAAAGTCGTTACATTCAGAATTCAGATATTTTTGGCAAAATTTTGCTTTCTTTCTCAATCCATCGATAAAACTGTCGACAAAAACTACATGACTATTTAAAATTTTATAAAAATTGGCAACCCTGCAAGTGTCTTTTTACTCCGTCTTCAAAAAAGGCAGACTAAAATAGATGTTGTTCTGAATACAGTGTATGTATGTATGAAGTTACAAAAATTGACGCCTAAATTTATGTTACGGCCATGCTACGGGGGCTGGTCGATTTATAAATAAATTTTAGTTTTTAAAGCTTGATTTAATAGTTAGTTATGTTTATTTGTAGGTCAATGGTCATATTAGTAAATGTTTCTGTAGATTATTGAATGTTTTTATTGCCTTTTTCGTAATATTTTTTATTCAAAAATTATGCCTTTTAAATTATCCTGATTTCGATGGTAGCTGAATTAGGTGGATCAAATATGGCATTAATTGTTAAGGATCTAGTTTCCCAAATAACGGAATTTTATGTAAGTTTGAGTTCGTTTTCCTTTCTTGAAATTAAAAAAAAAATCGACCACCAAAGTCAAAGAATTTATGCCCTCATGTTGTTACAACCCGTATGCCAGACGATATTTCATATAAAATAGTCATTGGTTTGATAATTTCATATAATTAATCAATCGGTAACATATAAGTCATTGTAGCGAGACTACAATAAACGATGCGTTATGGTTAAGGTATTTACTATTTAGTAGTATAAACAAACTCTCTAGAATGGGTTTACGTTTAACAACGTGCATCCCGACTGCATGTTTGTTCAGAAGTGATAATTATCGTGATAATATTTCGATAGCTATCGTCATGTTAACTAATCCGGTAATTATCAAATCAAATAATTTTATTTCGAAAATAATTTTATTTGATAATGTTGAAATAAAATATTTGTAAATTAATCTTGATAATTTCGGCATTATATAAACGGTTCCTTTACACTTGCGAGATGCCGCCTGAATGCATATCGCATGACTACACCCTAAATTGTGGCGTTGCTTAAATTGAGCGAAGAGTAATTAATATAATCATAATTACGCAAGCTTAGGCGTATACACTTAAGTTCTAGTAAGTTACAAAGAAATATATTCTAGACAAAGGATAGAAGGCAGTAAATGTAAAAAGGATAAATCAGATAATTTGAAATTTTGGATACTTCTGTCGCATTAATGGACGCATTCTAACCATCAGGTGCACCCAGTTCAAGGTCAGTCAAGCACTGGCAAATCATCACTCTACTTGGATCTATCCCGTCTGCCAACCCTGACCAAGAACGTCAGTGAAACCCAGTTGGTCGCTGACATACGCAGTGTTGGTGAGTACCACAGGAAACTTTTTTTTTTTAGAGAATTTGCAAATAAACTTTATTTTTCATAATTATTCCGTAATTTTAAGCAATCAAAAAATCAAACATTGTTCTATTGACATTGTATACACCTTTATCAATCATGCATCATCAATTTAGACATCCAACTTTCGATGTTATTTGTATGCGTGACGGAGGAATTGAATAGTGTTGAATGGTAAAATACAATAGAATTTTATTTTTTTTCGGATTTGAATCGCATGTTTTTTTTATAATATCAAGTCATAAGACGGAAAAGTCGTGCACCTTATGGTAAGCTACACGCATCTCCATAATAGTTGCAGCCACTCAGAACTTTAAATCGCAAAGACTGCGACTGCGCACACTGCCACTGCGCACGTCACTCTGAGACATAAGTTGACAATTCTCATGTGCCCGTAATTTCACCAGCGGCCTTATTCTTCAAAACCGGAACACAGTAATGCTAACATAGCGCAGGTCGCTGGCTGTACGGTGTAATATGTTGGCTCGCAGATTTGCACTAAACAGGTAAAAATTACACTACTTAAAGCTTACTGTCAAGTGCTGTACACGTGCAGTCTGTGGGTCGCGTATTCGAGGCGGTCATTCAGCGACCTGCGTGTTCAAAATAATAACGCATTCAGGGTGCTTATGGGGCTACCGTGGAAGTGTAGTGCTTCGGGGGTATTTGCCGAGGCTCAGATGGATGGATTCATGGCCATCGTAAGGAAAATGTGTGCATCCGCCCTAAGGCGCCTCCGCGAGGCTCCAACAGCATCGTGTGTGTGTTCACAGATCGGTGTGACTCGCCACTTCTGCGTACATGCATTGACCTCCACACCGTCATTTACTTGTATTGTCATTTTAAATTATATAAAATTAATAAAATAAATAAATAAAATAAAATAAAAATAAAATGCATTTAATTCGGACAACAGTGGATCCATAGAATGTTAGTATTACAAACAAACTTATATAACTATGTTAGTACGAAAACTTAAATGAAGGGAGGACCAGTGTCTAAATAGACCGCTGTCCCACCTATCAGCTACTCCATTCAGGAGTCTGTGACGGCTAGCGCATACCCTACGCATCGATGCGGCGCAGCGCTTGCGCAATGTCGCACCAAAACCGTCTACACTCGCGTCCGCAAACATTCCGGACGATTAATTATACTAACACTACATTTTAAGTTATTTTGTTTAAAACACTAAAGATTTTTATCTGAAATAAATAAATTTGAATGAATTTGAATTACTGCTTGGCGGTAGAAATAGGTAAGGTGGCAGTACTTCCCTGGACGAACTCTTTCACATGGAGCTCTACTGCTAGTATTTATTTTTTATTATATATTTTTATTTATTTTATTTTACTATATATCTTTCTTTATTTATCACGCATAAATATTTGTTTTTTCAAACAAACGGTCAGCCGTGACCATGGGACCTGTTAATATAGAATAGTATAGACATTTAATGCAACGCCACAAGACATACATAAAAAAATAACACTTAGACATGCAAAACAAAAATAAAAAGAATTAATAAAAAAAATACAAAAAACAACATTTAATAAGACAAAACGGACAAAAAGCAAAAAAAACTAAACATAACGACTACAAATGTTGTACTATACAGTACAGTACGCGGTTTAAACCCGAAATACTTTCATATCCAGCTTTTCGACTAAAGAGCATGCAAAGATTAAGGTCGTATACTAGAACTCTACTCAATGCTCAAGTCAGGACTTGAGTATGATTCCAAGCACTAGAAATCATACTCAAGTCCTTGCCATTAGGGTAATACGACCCTAAGTCCATTGCAAGTCCAGTGCTTGAAATCATACTCAAGTCTGCTCAAATCCTGACTTGAGCATTGAGTACAGTTCTGGAATACGACCCTAAGTGAGTGTTCGATACATTGTAATAAACACACCTTTAGCGGAACAAAACAGTAAGAATATAAAATAGTAACGTTTATATTTAAATAAGTAAGAATTAGATATAAAGTAGCAATTAACATTTTTTAACGTTGACTTATTAATCCTTTCACTCACCCTTTCTTGAAAAAACAAATTAAGGTGAATGCATTTTTTTAAATTTGTGGTAAAAACGGCTGAAAATTTAAAAATTGTAACAGTTTAACATTAATTAAAACATTATTTAATAAATAAAAAACTTTTTTAACTAAAGTTTACCAAAATTTACAAAAACGCAAAACAAACCTCAAACATCTCGACAAAACTATGTTAGTGGGATATTAAAAGTAATGAAATGAATGAAAAAATGACTGACAATTTTCTTTATTTTCAATATAGACCTAAGTCAAAAAAGTATAGTAACTGGCCACATTTTTGAAAAAAAAATACTGCTTTTGGAGATTTTACTAGTGTTCCACTAAACGTGCCGGTGTGTGTAGCAGCGGTAGGTCAATTGCTCCCTATCCAGAAACGACTCTATGCCCACCACATCTCTCTTACTTTACCTCAGCACTATGGCCTAAAGCAAGTATTCCAACGGTACTGCTCATTGGCGAGCAGCCGTATTTTTTTTTGTAAATGGCCTATTAGTGACATAGGAGAATGGGCATTTATCTGAGAGTACGATGACTAGCGCACGAGTCCCGCGTATCGGCGGGTGCGTCCCTGAGCGCCACGGGTGCCGTGCTCAGCCAACTGCTGCGCCTGCGCCGGTCGACAGGCGCGTCGGGGTCGCCGCAATGTCGCTTCGTCACCGTCACCGCGGGCCTGCGCATGCCCACTCGCTCCGTCAGTCTGCAAACCACTTTGCACTTATATGTTAGTTTTGCACACTTTAGGCCGTCGTAAAACCTCCTAAGACCCCGTGGACATCAAAATGTACAAAATATGTGAAGTGATTCAAACCCCGACAATATTATTCCTGTGATCACGTAAACTTCCAGTGCACATTATGATAAAAATATTGCATTCAAATTTAGCGTTATGTATTCTATATGATCATGAGGTATCCAGAAAATTTTTAACATTTTAGTTAATAAAATTTAGTACATTTTAATGTACATAGGGCGTTGAACGCTTTTCCCATTGTATTTTGCTGGGTCCTAGGAGGGTAAAGTTAACTCATGGTAATCTTAACGGCGTATTTTGGGCAGTCACTAAAATCGTCGTGGTAGTGTAGGCCTTTGTTACTTACGTTTGTTGTCCGTTGGCGTATTTTAGAACTTGGTAATTTTAATTAATTATAGGATCAAGAAATGTCTACTACATTTGTACAGTCGTGTAGATTACTTTGTTGTACTATTAAAATGGCAAAATCATTGTGGCCTATCTCGTGGCGTAATTTACACCTAACGGTTAACTTGTTCGCATAATTCGTTTCAGAATTTCATATTGTCACTATTACACATCGAGTACATAACCAGAAATGGAGACGAAATAAGGGTCATCCATCCCTGGTAACTCTTCAGTCAAACGGTACTGATATCACTTTTTGAATTCACTTTTATCATTTTTAAAATATCAACTCTCATTTGCGCTGAAATCACAAATTAGAAAGCTGAATCACAGCGCCAACTACTGACCTGTGTGTACGTCTTCGTATATCCCAAAAGTATTCTGTATTTGTTGTAATAAATATAATATTTTCCATTCGGTGGTGTGGGAAAAACAGCAAAACATCTAATTGCCAAAAAAAACGGAATCACACTTTGTCGGTAATTAAATATTAAATTATGTAATTTTTAAACTTTAGACCATTATAGTAAAGCTCAAGTTAAACTGGTCGATTTGAAGGGAAACAATTGACGGCACCCGTAACTTGTTTCGAATTCGGGCTGGCCAATCGGAGCGCAGTTGTCACAGTAATGATTTGGCAGAATAGTTTTCAAAGAAATTAAATGACATTTCGTTTCTATTTCTGGTTATATACTCGATGCTATTAAAGTACAAGTACCATTAGTGTTGTAAGGGACGATATTATAAGTTGTGATTTTTGCCTTCATTTCATTGATCTATGTTTATCTCATTCATTTATTCTAAATTTATGATTAGTTCTTGGGCATTCGTAACAATTATTCTTACTGGTACGTAAAAAAGGGTTTCAACCTGTTGGTGTTCAAAGTATTTTTTATGATATCAAATGACTGGATGAAGAAGTCGCCGTTGGTACACGACACGTCTGTGTATAGCAGTTGTAGCGCCACTCAAAGCTTTAAATCTCAAAGAACTGACGAGCACTGACACTGCACCTCAGCCTGAGGCAGAAAGTTGATGAGTTGATGAGCCTATAGTTTCACCAGCACCCTTCAATTCTGTTTACTACCGCCACCATACATATGTGTAGTGGTAGTATCTCCTGGACGAACTCTTTCACAAGAAGCTGTATTGCTACTAAAATTATATTTTTAATTTTGAAGTTTATTGAATATCACCATATATGACCACCATGATATTCAATTATCTTCTGAAATTACCCCGCTAGGTTGTTATAACTATTATAAGGTTGAAAGAAGAAATAGATTTCTCACAGATGGCGCTACGGCAAAAAGCCGTTAAAAACCAAAAACAACGATCTGCAACAAGCACACAGAAAAATTCGTAAGGTCCGGTAGTTCGTTCCGTGGCTTAGTGCCAACTGAGCCACGGAACGAACCGTCTGACACGGTTCGCTGTAAGACGTTGGTTCGTGTCCAACCGAATCGAAAGATTTTTTTGTAAATGTTCGATATTTAATAATTATGTATTTTTTTAAATTGTATATTTCATAAAATTCCAGGATCAAAAGCCCTGAACAACATGAGCGAGCAATTTAGTAAATTAAACAAACTGAGCCATTCACTGAACGCGCGCGCACGCCCCAGCCTGCAACTCAAATTCGATCAGAGTGCATCCCGGACTAAGAAGATCTTCACCCTCGGCAACAAATCAGATAAAAAGAAAGGTTCTCTATCAGACGGGATGAGCTCGGACTATTCATCCGATGATGAAAACAGAACAAATATTTTCGAACCAACGTTAGACAACTACGAAAATACGCAACATTACATCGGTCAGAAACCAAAAGAAAAAGATGATGATTGTGAACTAATCGAAAATCCTTTGTATTCTTCCAAAATAGAACCGAGTGAAACTTCAGAGATTGAACCAAAACAATCGTCAGCTTTTGCAACTACTTCAGAAAAACAGACATTAAAAACTCCAAGCAACATTAACAAGAGAAACCCCTTTGACACTGAAAGCAAAACACCTGAAATTCAAGTAGAATCGGCATCTGGTTTCACTAAACCTCTGCCACCAAATTCATTGTTGCTATCACAGAAACTATCTCACAGTTCCAATGATATAAATTACGATGACAATATAGTACAGGGGGAAGGGGTCAGTGGCCACGTTCGTTCGAACTCTCAGCATGAAATTACTTTGAACATCGCCCAGTCGCATAGCGAATCTGCATTGAAGCAGCTAAGGAACATCGCCAGCCCAATGTCGAGTGCTACAAAAGATATGGTCTTGTCACCTTTCTCTAAGTTGGCCAAAGGTGTGCAATCGCTTGGAGCTAATTTGGATCCTAGAAAGATCAAGGTAAGTTTGGTCCATTTATGTCCCACTTTCCTGGGGGATGGCCCCCTCTTAAAAAAAACTAAGCGTTCCCCATCGATACCCCCGTAAAAAGATAGTTGCTCTTCTGTCACCACCACACAGGAGAACTAAGTTGGGTCTCAACTCACCGATCAGCCATCTGTCCAGACTACACAATGAGTATAGTGCAACAGTAGATATTTTCTCGGACTCGATAACCGGTCTCCGCAAGGCAATCCTTAGCAAGTAAACTAGCAGTATTCGTAGCATTAATTGCAAAAATTTATATTACACTAAACCTTTACATTTAGGATGTATATTTTTTATTCGATTGTCATATTTTATCGTTGTATTCAGTTTATTCTTTTTTCTTTGTATAATACACTGTTATATTAAGGGTCGTATTCTAGAACTCTACTCAATGCTCAAGTCAGGATTGCAATTGAAACACAAGCACTGGAAATACGACCCTAATGGCAGGGACTTGAGTAAGATTTCGAGTGCTTTAAACCATACTCAAATCCTGACTTGAGCATTGAGTAGAGTTCTGGAATGCGACCCTAAGACTGAAAGGGTTGTAACCCTAACAACCGTGATCAGGATCACGGCAGTAAAACAGGAAACTTCCGGTCCACAAATTTATTTAACGTGAAGTAAAAGGCAAAGTAAAAAAAAATTGTAAGAAATAAAAGGTAGATGTACAAAACAGTACATTAATAAAAAATACTCCCTAACTACTACTACTCCCTAACAAGATTTAAGCACTTACCCCTTATCGGGTTTTATTATGTTGAATTACAGATATTGGATAGACTTATTCGCTCATTATGGTCGATAGATGATTTACATTGATTGTATTATGATTAAACTTAAAAAGAATAAAAAATTAGACAATTTGATTTAGTAGTTCTGTCCGCTATCGCGGTCAAGCAGAGAGTGACCGTGGTACGAAGCAAAAATGAGAAAGCGAAGGAAGATGGAACAATTTAAATTTAAAATTTAAATATGAGTAGAAGAAGAAAAAACTATACGATACGAAAGGAGAGAGGCGATACAAAAAGGTGGGATGACGGTGTAAAGAGGTCACACCGTCACAAGACTTTGCTGTGTTTCACCTTTAAATAGTTGTGCGTCTAGCTAAACACCCTTACCATTCCAAAACGTACATGTATCGATGTAACAATTGCTGATGAACCTCAATAAATAAATAAATAAATAAAAATATTACTTTAACCTTACGTTAACTTTTCTAACCATGACGCGGTTAAAGTAACCTTATAATATAACTATGATTGGCTGCTTTGTGACTATTCATTCGCCGAAATCGTACTATGAAGCGACATTGACATTAAAGTAATATTGTTCTTATTTTATTTTCGAATTTATTGTCTATATACTGATTGGTGACGATTAAGAGTTAAGTTTAACTTATTAATTTACATCTTCAATATTTTGTTTATTTTTTATTTAATAGTATATGGCAATAATTTCTCGTTATATAAAAAGACGCGATGTTTATTTCGTAAAATTATGACAGCGACACTCACAGTTGATACTAGACTATAATTCCGAATTCACAATGCGACATTCAAGGCTCAGTTTCTTTTGTTTATGTTTCTTCATGAAAATGAATTCAATAAGCAACTCCTCTGACAGCATGAGCTGAAAATGCTTTAGTTTATTCTGATTCAATTTTGTATAATAACATACACGTTTTAGATACAGTGCAGAAGAAGAAAAGTGCCAGCTATTATGTTTTTTTTTCTAATATCCTCAATCGAGTAAAGACATAGACAAAATATCGATTAAAACATTTAAATTGTTTAAAGATTCGTCACAACTTTTAATAGTTGGCGGTGAAGGAGATTGATTTTTTGTTTTTGTTTGTTTAATGTAGTGTCTAGGCTAAACCCTATCCGCTAGTTTTTAAATTATTTTAAACAGGCTTTTCATTATGGTCACTAGATGGCGCCTACAGAACGACTTTGATTACGAATGCTTCGTAACCAGTTACTTAAGACGGTTTTAAATAGAATACGTGTCGGACCGTCAAAGAACACAATCATACGTCGAAAATACTTAAATTCATAGGAAACAGTTAAATCTCCTTACTACCAATATAAAAATTATAGTCTGTCTTTTTTGAAGACGGAATAAAATGACAGTACATTGCGCAAAGGTGTTGCCCACTTGCGAGCAGCTAGTGATTGCAGTCGATAAATATTCTATCGACTATCGACTGAATATTGGTCACGCTTATGGAATAAATAGCCGAACTTGTTTCAATTGAATCATCCTCGACCCATTATTCATCCAATTACTGAGCACAAGCTCATTTGAATTGTCAATTTTTGTAAGTTCATAGTATATTTAGAACTATGTTTACCAAAAATCCAAGGAGGACACATATTTTAAAGATTTTCATTTTGATTCAATGTAAATAATCAAATCCGGCTATTCTTGTTGAAATGTATATGCATATAAACTGATCTCGATACTACTACTAGGCCAACTGTCAAAATAAGAATAACTTAATAATCATTAGTATGTCTTAACATTCTCATTTTTGGCAAAATTTTATCCTCTTTCACAATCTATCGATAAAACTATCGACTACAACTACATAATTATGTAAAATTTAATGAAAACTGGCAACCCTGCAAACGTCATTTTACTCCGCCTTCAAAAAATTCAGAATATAGAAGTTGTAAATACAGAAGCGGATACATTTCTCCACTCCCCTCCTCTCTCCACGTCGTATTTCAAGCGCGGTGTACTTTAAACAGTTAGAATAGTGCCTCTAAGCATTGAACCACGTTATTATTTGTTCGTTTCACAGGGCTCAACAACATCAGTGAAAAATATAACAGAACAGCAATATGAAGAACACAGAAAATTGCAAGAAAAATGGCGTGACTGCAACACTCGACTTATTGCGCTATAAACTATGTTGCCAGGTGATGTCTTTCCATTCCTACTATTTATCAAACCCAGTGTTGCTATTTGCCAACAAAAAAAATGTTGTGAATGTAATAAGGGTCGACTCTGTACCTAATTTTAAATATTAAAATTATTGCCATGATTTTAAATTTCCATTAGTATAAATGTGACGCTAATAGAGTGATGAGTATGTCAGAATCGACCCTAAATTGGTAATCAATTTGCTTATAAATATTTACTTATAAAGAAAACATCACATTATTTATTAATTCGTATATTGAACGTATTAGCTTAGAAAAATCCAAAAAAGAAAAAGATTGTAATTTGTTTTAAAATTGCAATAAATACAATCTTTTTTTCCATAAATTTTCGCCTAAATAAAAAAGTGATAAAAAGAAAAAAGAACATTATCTTAATACTTATATGGCCACTGCAAATATTCTCAAACAGAGTGTTGCCGTGTCAATAAAAAAGTACAACCTCACAGTAACCTAGTGATAGTAAAATTATAAAAATTCAAATCCTAAGTATTAATAAAAATATAAACCTATAAATATGTAATTATATGTGACATTCCACTATAAATTATAATAGTAAATTTATTAAAATCGCCCGGAATCTCATAAAACATTCGATCTTGTCTTTCATTTCATTATTAAAGGCTAGCAACTTTGTATCTCAGAATGAAGTCCATAGCATGAACAATATAACAGAAATTACCTATACATACTACCAAATTGTATAACAAATTGCAATGCTGTCTCACGACTGCACAGCGGCTGCATCCGCTGTATTACAATTGCTTTTTAACATTTGTCATGCTGTCGAATTGTATTTAGAATACACTGCAAAATATAAGATTTACTTTAAAATTGTGCAGCACAAAAAATCTTAATGCCAAAAAATTACAACCAAGACCGAAGCTTTTATTTCAATAATAAATCCATCCATTAGGAGGAAAAGATCCTTTACCATATAACATGATTTAGCTGTACGAGTTGCGCTAAAACTTGCTTATTAATAGATATTAAATAAAGTATCCCAAGAACTTTTTTCGGGTATATGTGTTTTTATCATAAGATAAAAGCAAAGAAATTTAGGTATCATGCCGAAATCGTTAAAAAAATTACCATATCTATAACTTTCCTGGCATCTAAAAGTTTCAAATAATAATTATTATTATTTCAAAATTTTGGATTACACAGAACCACATACAGTACAGTTATGATCCCAAGCTCTCAAAATAAGGATCCTGTGACATGAGAACCTTTGTCTTTGTATACGATACGGAGTATAATGAACTATCTCTAGCGCCTCGTGACAAGAAAGCAATTAATTCTGTAAAATTCTGCAACATGGCGATTACAATATTCCAGCTTTTTTAGCCTTTATTCGTGAAGTAACAGAGGTCGAAATTACATGTTATGATATTCCGGTAAGTGATAAAGCGTACTTAATTTTCACCAAATACTAACTTATGAACATGCTGCAAGCACACCGTATTATTTTGTACAGTCCAAGCTTCAAAGTCACTCGACCTTTACGTAACCAGACGAATATAATAATTATTAATAAACTCTAAATTCCGTAAAGTGGTACTGTAAAAAAAAAATTGTAACTGATTCAACGGTTTATTATGTTTAAAAAAAATGTATGTAACGGAATATATTAGAAAAAATTCTGTCTAAAATTTAAAGGTAAACTTTTAAATGCAGTTGCAAATTGTTTAAATAATTCGCATTATAAGGGAGAAACAATTTAGAAAGAAAATAGATAATCCAATCGTCAATTTCCGTAAAGCTCGAACATCTTCGAAGTTAGGAAATTACAAAATAGTGCTTGTGGTCTGTGGTCGCTTTACGGAGTACCGTAGTCTAAACTCTAGAGATATAGTGTTATCCGAAAATCTGTATAGAGTACACTATCTTAAAGATTAATAAACAGAAGACGTCTTCAACAAACTCCAAGTTTAAATCGAGGTGTGATTTTTACATCGAAAAATTAAAAATTGGATCCCTTTAATAACGAATTCTTATACAGTTTTCTTTCGGAACTTAATATAAATTCCAAAAAAATTAGAATTCCATTATTATCTCAGCACATAGCAGTATTATTTTAATATGGTATTGAATATAATATACACTCCAGTGAAGATAATATTATTGTTAAAATTGTTTGGTATTCATTATAATTACAGCTCAAAATGTGGGCTATTTAATAACGTTGTAAGGGCTCCGTCAAGAAAGACGCTTGTAGGAGAGTTGCAGTAGCGCGTCTGTAGCGCTTTAGTAAACCAGAATATAAATTAATTTAAATTATGCGCCAATTAATATAATATTTTCAATAGCAAAATTTAGCGTTAATTAATATTGTTCAAATTTAATGGAATTGAGTTGAATCTGTAATGCTTCCTTTCGAGCACATATTATAAAAATTACACAAAAAAAAACTGTTATACCAACCAATAGTCACAGTTATATTTATTTTTTCTACTACATACCAAAATTTAAAACTAAATGTTAATTTTCTGCTTTCAAATTTGCTTTATAGTGAAAAATCTTTAAAAGAATACATGTGTGCATAAATCTAATATGTAACCAAATTATAAAAAAGCGAGATATTTAAAGTATTAATAGAAAAAAGCAATTTAGATTAAGTACAGTCGATTACAAAAACTGTTGACAATGCATTTTGTAGACGTCTGTTCATGTGTAATAGAAAGAGTGTAGGGTAGAGCTAGACCCAAGTTTCATGATAAAAAAAGTATGAATTTTAAACAGCCAGTTAGGGTACGCGATTCACATATAAATTACTACTATATTTTTTTTTAATATGACAATGCACCACCACTGTCTTTAACTTTAATATCTCTGGGGTTTTAATTGAAATATCGAAAATCAGGTTTTAGATTTACTTTCAGTAATATCGACTGTGAACTGGCAACCGGTACTATCTCAATTTTGACAACTTTACAGGTAAAGAAAAATTCATGCGTCATTTATATAGCATCCGATTTATTAAATAAAAATAAGTCGTTTTTAAATATTTTTACTACACGTACACTACGTATTTTTATTTAATAAACCAGATGGTATATAAATGACGCATGAATTTTTCTTACAAAACAATTTTTTCTTGGCCTGTAAAGTCAATGTAAAGTTGTCAAAATTGAGATAGTACCGGTTGCCAGTTCACAGTCGATATTCACGTTTAGTCATTGAATCAATATTTTTTTAATACAGCGACATATCTCGTCAGCTCCTGTTAGCTGCAAAGCTTAGTGAATAACTTCATTAGTTTCTCACAGGTGCGATGACGGTGAAAAAGAGGAAACATTTAAAAAACCCAATACAAGATATAAACACATAAAGAAATTCGTAAGGCTTCTCGGTCTATAGCTTAGTCGATTAAAACTCTTATACTACCTCAAATGGCTTTGCTTGACTCAAAGCGTTGAATCAATCACTGAAAAAAATATATGGTAACATTAAGGATATACACTGATTACTATACGCTGTGAAAACACAATTTCTAAAAATTTTCACGATAGAAAAAAACACAAATTTTACAAGAAAACCGCTGTATATTGAATACAGCGGTTTTCTTGTTACTTTACATACACCAATTATTTTTTTATTTCAACTAAATAGAACACGTATACTGTACGCTTTATTTAATTTCGTTTGTAAAAAAATTAATTCTGAAATAAAGCCAGGCCCTGTCGCTCGACACAAGCAAAATGTACCGTATTTGTACGGGAAACATTTTAATTCGAGCTGAGGTAGTATCCACTCTTAATTAGTTGTATTTGCTTAGTATATTTGTGGTTCCTAGTACGAAAGCCAATTTTCTTTAATTACGATATTTTATTTTATATGTGATAACAATGTATGTTACACGATAACTCGCAAATCAATTTGTGAACCGATTTTGATGATTCTTTTTTTGGTCCCATTTAAATTTGAAGAAAATAATCCACCTCTAAGGGTGAATGACTTTTGAGGTCAGTTTTTTTAGTACTCTGTTCTGAGATTATCAAATTACATTTGTATAGCCGCTAGTTCGTGTGAGCATTGTTATCCAAACTTTTTTAGCATTCCTCTATTAAATGTGCTCTTTAAAATGTTTTCTTTGTGTGTCGATCTTTGTATCAGTAATAAAAAAATATATATTCAAAATACTGTATCAATGTGTCGCTTACCAAACAACTTCTACTTGTCAGTTAGTAGTTAGCCAGTTTTTAGATAAAAAACTGATTAGTAGATTTTCCAACACACATATGTTCCTTGTGGACTCGCTTACTTTGGTTGGCTGTACCTGCAAATTGGGTTTAATTTCTTACAATTTTAAAACGACACTTGTGGCATTCATTCGCGACTACTGTCATGTTTTGTTTTATTACGAATTTAAAAATGGTTCCATTCTTTTTTATTCATTGTTTCACAATGGCATGAATGACAAACACTAAAGCTGAACATACCTGTTATTTATTTGATTTGTACTTTTGTTTGTGTTTTGTTAATAACATTAGCAAAAGTGTAATTTGAAAATTGCGAGAAAACATTGATTTCCAATACGTAAATACGTAATTCCAGCACGTAAAGAACCAATTCAAAAGTTCATTCCCAAAATTGGTTCTACCGTGATGACCGAAACTTGGACACCGTGCTCATAGTAAAAAATGTGGTCCATCAAAAATTTATATTGAGAACTAGACAATTTTTCTTGAATTTTCAAAATATTATTTAGCTACAGTTGGTTCTTTTTCTAAGTGCTACCATTAGCTGAAATACGATCGTACCTTTTTACAACGTTTACAATTATTTAGTACACATGTACTCGATAACGCTTGGGCTACAGCGTAGAGTTAGTTTTTGTGTTAGATTTGTATTCTACATAAATATAGTCAATTGTATAATGTTATTGTAATAGCTGAATTAAAAAGACTTGTACGCTGTCTATTTACACTTAGGTCTTTCCTGAATATGCGTTATATATTTCGTATTCATTTGAAAAAAAATAACTACCTTGAGTATTGTTATTAACTAAATTTTATAGAACGTATAAACCGTTCTAAATCTGGTGATGTAAAATACAAATTTTAATTGCATATTCTTCTCCATATTTTACATATTGACAAAGATGGTAGTCTCGCCCACCACTGCCCGCAGCTTTGACAATGTCGTCCACCATCTCGCTACAGGACGTCTCACGTTTCCATATCATTTCTTGGCCACCATTCGGTTATCGCCTTACTCCAAAAAAATATATATTATTTTCTTTTTATTATTTCACATGTGAAAGAGAAGCACGGTTTTCCAATTTCGTAGGTGGCAGAACATAGACACTCCCCTAGCACTACGTGCTACATACGCTTTTAAAATTGCGCACTGCATGGTGATGCGAGGCGACGAAACAATGTAATAGGACTCGGTCCGTGACGACGACTTGGTCTCGAGTGTAACCTTGTTTCATCGCGTTTACCCCGGTTTTATAATGTTAATAAGAGCTACATACTAATTCCCAGTTTACAAAACTCTGAAGTTATAAATAGAAAGGTACATTTCTAATAATTAATCAGGAAAGACCGAAAGTGATAATTAGTGGTCGGATATTCTGGTGCTTTTTGTCGCGAATTGATGTCGAAATGTGGCAGCGGCTTTTTAAAACATATTTTTTCTTTTAAATCTCGGTAGCGATTGGCGTGACATGTTAAAATTTTGATATTTGTTTTTGGATCATTGTAAATCTTATGTCTGATAGTGACCATGAAAGATGAAATGATAACTGGATCTCAGTACCTACTGTGAATATAAGAACGTCTCAAATTTAAACTTAAACAATGGTACAAGGACTTCTTTAAAAAATTGTTAAAAGTCCTTTTTTATGGTCGAAATTTTTACATATTTCACTTTCTATGTGTGTTAAAAGTCAATACATAAAATGACAAATAATGTTTTAAACGTTTACTTTCTTTCAGTTTTGATACTTAATAATTTCGTCAATTCCGATGTCGCGGGGTTTTTTCGATACAATAGCGCATTGCTACTCAGTAAGCAACCAAACTGTAAGCAAATAAGCATCCGACTATACGACCACTTGTACTAACACACTCTGCTGGGCAGAGAACTATGTAGAAATGTATGTAATAGCTTCAACATATTCAATGTAATAGGAATATTTACATCGATTAATTATAATTTTATAGATAGTAATAGAAACATCTGCGCAGCAGCTTGATTTTGATTGCCTGTCCCGATCGGAAAATGCGTCTCTTCCAAGTCGAGGCGCATAATTGCGATTCACAACTGGCCGATCGGAAACTTTTGACATTTCAAATCGAAACAATAGTTGATTTGAGTCACAAATTAGAAAGATACAGTAGGAAAATCAGGTTCATCTAATCGCTCAGAAACCCATTTGATTTCGAGACTCAGATGGACTACCCGATCGGATCGAATGCGATTTGTATTAAAATCAGCCTGCTAATGAAAGAGATAGTGAATTTTTATGTAGCCGAGGCGAGTGCGCTTTGAATTTCAAATTGAACTGTCAAGTCATACCTATTCTGAAGGTGAGCTTGAAAACTTTAACTGAGTTTGAAGTTCGGAAACTTCAGATTAGCCTTCGAGTTGCAGTGGATCTACTCCCGTCCTTCATCCAACAACTGTCCGAAACAGTTACTGTCAAATAACTACTTGACCAAATTAAAAAACGTATGACGCGAATGAAGCTTCGTACTAGACTAGACATTGTTTTTTGACTTGGTCGAGTGTTACTTATTTGACAGTAATTGTTTCGGACGTATGTCGGACGGAAAAAGGGAGTAAGTAGACCCCCATTTTGGGCAAGACACGATCGCGGCTATATAGGTTTGCGTCAATTGGTTAGGTAAAAGGGTCTCCGGTGCAGTGCATTTACAAGGGGGCCGTTTTCCGTTACACGCACGTCTATTTTATAAATTTCCGCTAATTAACTAGCCTTCAAACATGACCGTGTAGATGGGCCTTTTATAACGCCTCGCTCTCGCTTGCACGCTTGATTGCGGTGACAGCGGCTACTCGGGCTACATAGCGAGTCCTTCTTTTTCATTTCTGTTAGTATTCCTTACCAGTATTTCTATAATGTATAAATTATGAGGTTCATTTATATTGGTTTTTTACTTCAAAATAATATACGACCAATGTAAACGGAGCTCAGTCGTATTACTCCATTTTGCTAAAGTATTCAAAATTTCGACATGTGAATTTCTAATTTATTGTTGTATTTATTGACTTATACGCTTTTGTAAGATTTAATGGTTACAATAATACTTGGCGTGACAAAAATGTTTTGTTTAATATCTGTCAGTTATTTTTTCTAGTTATTAAAAATAGCAAAAGTAACTAAGTAAAAAAAAAGTATTTATGAATGCATAACATTACATGACACAAATAATTTTACAAAATATCTTTGTATACATTGTTGTTTATGCTGTTTTATTTTCCAATTTTACGGAAATACGTACAAAAATTGTGGTAGATAATAATTTTAGCAGAATTTAGCTCAGGAATAAATAATAAAATCTTTTGAACTCACGTCTCAAATATTACGTAATTCAGTGTATTGTTACCACAATGTCCACTTAAGGTTGACTTTTAAAAACGCAACGCACCGGTTCGCGCGTCACAAAAATGAGGGCTCTTTCTTCTTTTGTCTTTGCTTACTTATATCAGATGTATTTAATGCTAGAAAATTTGTTATTAATTCCTGAGCAACATAATTCAAATTTGCAAAATAAATTAAGCCTCTAGTTTTTAGATAAAATTAGTTTTAAATACATATATTTACTTAAATGTGTTTATATACGTCACTTATGTTCAACCAATCGCACGAAAAGGATGGACACATCGATCGTACCTCTTTTTCGTTTATTCGGGAAATATGTACTGCAATAATGAATTTACAAAACCTACACTATTACAGTCTGGCCGTTTAAGATAGTCCACCTAGTCTTTGCCTTAAACACAAGTGAGAGCGATTTAGTCGACAACGAGTGCGAGCGAGAGCGAAAAGTTCCTAATGAACATTTTGATAAGCAGCTAAAGGTCGTCTTTTTTGAAGACGGAGTAAAATGACATTAATAAATAATATAATAATAAATAACGCACATACTCAACATAGCCCCGCACTAGGGAAACCCTGTATCGCAGGTGCCATGGACACATAATCATACAAATAAATAATAAATACATACATGAGATTGGGTCACGAAATAAATGTAGGCTATACAAATATTTCTCCCGGCCCAGGAATCGAACCTGGGACCTCTGCGTGGCAGTTCGGCATGGTAACCGTACGGCCACGGAGGCAGTTATTTGCAGAGTTGCCAGTTTTTATAAAATTTTAAATAGTCGTGTAGTTGTTGTCGACATTTTTATCGATGGGTTCAAATGAAATAAGTTCGACAATTTATTGCATAAGCGTGACCAGCATTCAGTCGTTATACAATTGAATATTTATCGATTGTAATCACTAGTTGCTTCCAAGCGGGCAACACTTTTGTGCTATGAACTGTCGTTTTTCTAGGGATTTTAGTAGTGATGTGTATGTTAAGCGCGCATCTGAAGCTGTCTAGAATTAATAGATTATATTCGTGTCTCGTGCTATAATTTCAAGTGACCAAGTCCCATGCACATAGTTTGTACAAACAGCAAACTATTTTATTTCAAGACCCGGCTACCCGGTTGCTTAGTTCCTTTTGTACTGAGTTGTCTTCCATTTACTTAAAATAAAAAATCTTTTAAAATTGTAACTGTTACCAGAGTTGAAGATGCCGAGAGAACGCAGCGGAAATTTTACCCCCTCTCCACATCGCGCACTAAGGCGCGGTCAATCTTAAACGGTCACGTTTCACTTGTAATGGGTATAGAAAGCTGGCTATAAAATAGACGCCAAGACTTGACAGAGTGGTCACCCTATAAATAAATAGAGTATTTAATAAAAGTTACTACAAAATCGCGCATAGGGAAAACAACGACGAACCCGCTGCTGCTCTGTGATTGGCCAGTGGCCAGTGGTTCTTTGTTGCTTGCGTGGAAATATCAAGCTTGCTAGATATCAAACTCACGCAACGCAAAGAAATCCAACGCAAAGCAAGCGCCCGGCGCAAGCGAGCGACTCGTGAACAGTCCTGCCTGCGCGTACGCGACAGATCTTTGCGTATGCGCGAAGCGAGTCACGCAAGCAAGCGAAAAACGCAAGTGAAAGACTCGTGAACCGACATCAAAGATTGTAAAAAAAATCCATACTTTAAAACCTTTTTTCTTAACCCCTCTAAACACAAAAAAATCATGTATTTCGTGCAGAAGTTATTCAAAATTTATATGTATTAGAAAAGGTAAAAAAAATCCATACTTTAAAACCTTTTTTCTTAACCCCTCTAAACACAAAAAATATGGTATATTTTTGTGAGTTCTAGTTACTAATTCGCCTGGCCGATTCTTGACGGCTATTTATTACTCAACATATTCGATACAATTTAGCAAACAATAGAGCTGTCAAGTCTTTAGTGTCTATTTCTTAAGCACATACCATACAAAAAAAACCACCATATTTTATAACAACTATCGCCAATTATATCCAAAGTAATAATGTGAAACATGATTTAACTGAAAGCTGCGTTGGATTTTGTCTGTGATTGTTAATTATGTAGATACATATTGGTTTTTTATTTATTTTTGTTCAATAAATTGCTTAGATATCTGGTTTTGCGTTATTAATACAGTACCTTCCTACATACCATTTATGAAAAAAGAAGTTGCAAACACTTTTGTTCGAATATCGGCTCCAGTGCAATCTTAGAAGACGGAAAAAAGTAGAGTAACGAAACAATATCCGCCATGTGTAACTTGATGTGCTGCCATCTGTACCAAACGAACTAAACCAAGTATCTACAGGCACGCTTCTATGGATAGGTACCATTTCGAGTGCATTGATCAATGAAACGTGTTTAGGTCAAGCAGAGTTCTTTACAAGAAGACTAGTTATCATTTCCTAATTTATTAGTGCTTAAAGCCGAACTTTTTTATTTCTTATTTGGTTATCTACAGGTGCACACTTTTTTAATATATTGACATAATTTTATAAATAATGAACCCATAACAAACAAGCTCTTGGGGTGGTCCGGATAAAAAGTTTTACACACCTTCAGGAAGCGAATATAGGAGGGAGCTAATGGAAGTCTAAGGGCGCGTTCAAATTAGCCACTGTTAGACGCGCTGCAGCAGCGCGGTGGTCGCTCGACTGTCACTTTTCATACAATTTCTAGAAGCTTTGCAACCGCGCGGCGGCAGCGCGACCGTCGCACTGCTGCAACGCGACATATTTTGTTTATTTTTTATTTAATAAAATAAAAAATAAACAAAATGTTGAAGAGATATATGTATATAAATAAGTTCAACTTAACTTTTAATCATTACAAATCAATATTAAGACAACAAAACTGAAAATAATATTGTTTCCATTGCATCCGTGTAACTATTTTAAAATTACTAAATTTGACATAAGAGCAATATTACTTTAATGTTAAAGTCGCGTCATAGTACGAACTGCGTGAATGAATAATCACAAAGCTGCTAATAAAATATCATAGTTTTAACATTATAATAAGCTTACTTTAAGCGCGTTATAGTTCGAAAGTCAATGTAAGGTTAAAGTAATATTGTTTTATGAGGTTGTGGTAGGCCCCCTGTTGTATAAAAATAAAGATTAAATCGATGTAGTCTTGCGATTACTTTTTTCGATTAATCGATAGATTATAATAATATATATCAATCCGTCCCAGACGAACATTGACTTACAATTATATGGACGTCGGGTCCGCGCTAAAAACTGTCCGCACTTGTAAGGCGCTAAAATCGTATACAGAGCGCGACATTCCGCTTTAGTCTTCATTTGTTCTACTGACAGCGCGATACTGCGATGACATTACAATTTAAATTTCGAATAGGTTGACTTGGGACATTTTTTTCGTGGTTTTTGTATTAGACCCGTCGTTCATTTATTTGTAAGTCAATGCAGACGAAGAAAAAACCCACTCACGTTGTTGTCATTCTCAAAACGATTTTTGTCTGTGGTTACATTACAGTTTTTTTTTGTGGTTCTTTTACAAGTTACAAATTGCAATGAAAATAATTTCAATAAACCTATGATAAAAACCCGAATAAGTTGTTATACAAGTAATGTGTACCAAATCGACATTTCTGTACAGAAGACTGTAAAATCAAAGATATTGCAATGACTTATCCATTAATTGTAAAAGGTATGGATGAAAGTTTTATCATCAGAAGAAGCGACGACTCGAAACAGCTGGAAGAATGTCGTATTTGCCTTAAAAAAGAAGCTGATATTCCAATATTTGGGATCAGAGGGCAAGCGGATCTGTCATTAGATATTATGAATTTCGGGGGCATCAATTTAGGACAGGATGACGGATTTCCTCAGTATTTATGTATGCCCTGTTACAAATTGCTTGAAAACGCTGTGTTGTTTAGGGAGACAGCTAAACACAATGATATTGTGCTTAAATTGAAGAAAAAGGGGCTCCAAGTAAATAATAATACAGGTACCAATAGTATTAAGTCTGTAAAATTAGAAGAGCCCTGGATTGAGTCAAAGGACCCTATAGAGGTTCAAAGTAAAAAAGACGACAGTAAGAATGCCATAGAATTTAAATACAACATAAAAATAGATAAAGTAGAAGTTGATGGCTTGCTTGGCCAAAATAGCAACTTAAAACCAGAACTTAATTTGGATAGCACCACCATACTTGCTGACCCAAATGTTCAATTTAATTGCCTTGTATGCAAGGAGAGTTATAAAACAATTCTGGAATTTGAAAGTCATATTGCATCCAAGGAGCATAAATTAAGAAAAGAAAAAAATAAAACTTACAAGAACAATGAAAACTATTGTGCAATTTGTAACTTGACGCTTACAAGAAACAAGTACGTTGAGCATATGAGTAAAATACATACTGAGAGTTTAAATAAGGTTAATAAAGACAGAATAGAATGCAAGATCTGCAAAAAAAATCTACATCCTGATTATTTGCGTGTTCACATGAAAATGCAACACGGAGAGAGAGCAAAGTTGAAACCTAAAACAAAAATTCAATGTCCTATTTGTAACCAACTTTATGCACAGCATTATTATAAACAGCATTGTAAGCTGCAGCACTCTACAGATGCAAATATGGGGTATATGTGTGACCAATGCGGGAAGATGTTTACTTATCTATATAAGTTAAATATTCATCGTGTCACTCATACAAAGGCACTTCCATTCAAATGTAGTTACTGCCCTTACAGAGGACGTAATAAAGAATTGCTTAAGATTCATGTGAGGACTCATACGGGAGACTATCCATATAAATGCACAGAATGCAATGTACGATGTATAACTAAAAGCAATCTCAATAGCCATATGAAACGACATAGAGGACCAGTTGATTTCTTATGTGATAACTGCAGCAGAGGGTTTTACAC
>NW_020653900.1:11707807-11722651 GCF_003589595.1 Hyposmocoma kahamanoa
GGTTTTCGAATGAAACTTTTTTCAAATGGTTTCTGTGATTTTTTTTTTTTAAATTTGAAACATTTGAATATCGACTTTCAATTGTTTTTGTTATTCAATTTAGACAAGAAAGATGGATACTGCGAAAATTCGAGTGATTTTTTAATACGAGTTCCGACGCGGAACTAACGCGGCAGAAACAACCCGCAATATCAATGCTGCGTTTGGAGAGGGGTCTACTAATGAACGCACCGTGCGATTTTGGTTTAAACGCTTTCGTGATGGAAATTTCGACTTAAAGAACGAGGCACGAGGAAGACCGCCCACACAGGTGAATAACGATGAATTAAGAGAGATAGTGGAAGCCGATCCTAGTCAAACTACCCAGGAATTAGCGGCATGGTTTAACGTTACCTTACCCACAATATTGACTCACTTGCGTCAAATCAATAAAATAAAAAAATACGAAAAATGGGTGCCTCATGATTTGACTGATCTGCAGAAAGAAACGCGTGTTGAAACTTGTGTTGCCTTGTTGAACCGGTACAGAAATGAAGGAATATTGGATCGAATTGTAACATGTGATGAAAAGTCGATTCTTTATGATAACCGGAAAAGAAAAATGCAATGGCTGACCCCAGGTCAAATACCACAACAGTGTCCTAAAGCAAAACTTACCAATAAAAAGGTAATGGTAACTGTTTGGTGGTCTCAGCATGGTGTTATTCACTATAGTTTTCTCCGATCTGGTCAAGCAATAACGGCAGATGTCTATTGTGCCGAACTCCGAACCATGTTGACAAAACTAGCAGTAAAACAGCCCCGACTCTTGAATCGATCTTCACCATTATTGCTCCACGACAACGCGAGACCTCACACAGCACGAGAAACCATTTTGACCCTTCAGGAACTGCAGTTAGAAACCATTCGTCATCCTCCGTATTCACCAGACCTTGCTCCAACGGACTACCATTTTTTTCGTGATTTGGACAATTATCTACGTGACAAGAAGTTTTCTTCCCAGGAGGCAGTACAAAATGCTTTCACACAGTTTGTGCAGTCTAGACCGTCGGAGTTCTATCGCAAAGGCATTAATAACCTTCCCATTAGATGGCAGCAATGTATAGATAATAATGGCAACTATTTTGATTAAATAAATTTGTTAAAAATTTAAAAAATAAACAATTTAGATTTTCAGTACAAATCGGCAATTTCATACTTTAACCCCTATTATTACAACACTGTCCGGTGCGGACGTGTTTTGCGAGTACGCGGTGACAAAAAATATTTATTTGAATTATTACGGAGTCTTAAGAGTGATATCTTTGAGTGAGATGGCTACCAGATGCAGTGGTTGTGATACAGAAATTTATGGTATTTCTTTTATGGAGTGTTCAGGTGGGCAATGTAGAAAGTTTTACCATTTGAAGTGTGTTGGTATATCAGCGGAAGCGTTTAGTGCATTCAAGGACGAACACATAAATAATTGGATTTGTCCGGAGGTACATATGTGCTCTAAACCAAAGCGGAATAATATAGATACGCCAAGTAAAAGGTATTGCAATGAATGAAACTTTTCCTCCGAGCAGTTTCGTAAACACGAAACGCGGGATTCGCCTCAAATCGTCCGGGATCTCAACAGACGACAAAGTAAACGAGATGTTATTACGAGATCTGCGGGAATTTCGCGCTGAAATGAATTGTCGATTGAATGTGCAAATTAAAGCTTATAAGGTGTTAGAAGATCGCTTTATAAAAGTAGAAACAGAATTACAAGAATTTGCAAAATACGTGGCAGTAGTGGAAGAAAGAACAAACATTAATGAAAGTGAGCATATTAAAATTGATAATTATAGTTTGGAATTAGGCGCCACTGGTAGAAAAAAGAAAGATCAAGCAACAATTACACCTTCGTGTGATGGTAAAAATAACACATCGTTTACAAACATTACGAAACGAAATATAAAGGACGTACCTATTAAAAAAAGTAGTGCCATAAGAAGAGCGAAATCACAAAGTAATGACGTGCAAATAAGAGAGGAGGTAGTATTGGATAGTAACGTATCTCTTAAAAATCAGGAAAATAAAATAGAGAAAGAGGACGACTGGACCGAAGTAAGACGCTAAAAAAATAGGTACCACTTTAACGAAGTACGGAAAGGCGGAAGTACAAGTTCTTCGGAAATTCATGGGACAGAACGAAAAAAGTTTCTACATGTGTGGCGGCTAAAAAAAGAAACTACGATTGAAAATTTCGAAATATATATAAGGAAGTTATGTGTGCCCGGAGTGCCAATCATAATTGAAAAGCATAAAACGGAACGTGATTATGCCTCATTCAGAAAAGGAGTTCCTGAAAGCATTTACGAAAAGTTATATCAACCAGAGTTATGGCCAGATAATGTAGAATTTTGTGAACGGATTTGGTTTCGAAAATCAAACGACAACTCAAAAAAGTAAGAGAATCCATTGAAATTTGCTACCTGAACGTAAGAGGTCTTCGAACGAAGCTAGATGCGTTTAGCACGGGGATTGTGCGTTCGGGGGCAGATCTTTTTGCAATTACGGAGACGACCTGTAATAGTTCAATCCAAGATGCAGAATTAATTCCACCAGGATATAAAAATATTCGGAGTGGCCGAACAGATGGACGAAAACAAGGAGGCGCGCTTTTAGTGGCCACGCCGCGCTGACAATCATGTGTTTGAATACGTTTTTGCAAAGACATATTTACGCGATAGATTTCTGTTTTTATGTTGCGTTGTCTATATACCACCGCGTAGTAGTGAGAACGAATACATGGTATTATTTAAGACAATAGAAAATATCTCTCTTATGAATAAAGAAATATTAGTCATAGGCGATTTTAATTTGTATTCTACTTCCGCAGTAATTTGTAATTATTTTGAATTTTTTATGTTCTATTGTGGATTTACTCAGAGAAATGAGGTAGGTGATTGCAACGATCGTCAACTTGATTTGGTATTGACGACAATGGGAGAGGGTGTCAGTGTATGCGCGGCGAACGAGTCGCTGGTACCGCTAGATGCGTACCACCCACCGCTTGTGATATCAGTCTCGTTGGTCGGCGGTGGCGTAGCGACTTCAGTGCAACAAATCAATACATATGATGGCCAACCACAGTGGAACTTTCGTAAAGCCAACTACCCATTGTTGTATAACTTAATAGCTTCAATAGATTGGAGTCCGTTGTACGAGTTGGGCGACTTAGGGTCGTATTCTAGAACTCTACTCAATGTATAATACGACCCTAAGGTTCGTATTCCAGAACTCTACTCAATGTTCAAGTCAGGATTTGAGCAGACTTGAGTATGATTTCAAGCACTGGAAATACGACCCTAATGGCAAGGACTGGAGTATGATTTTCAGTGCTCATTGCATTACTCAAGTCCTGTGACTTGAGTATTGAGTAGAGTTCTGGAATACGACCTAGAATCTGTTTTACTGTTTTTTTATGACAATCTAAATCAAATTATTAATTATTGTGATCCATTTAGATATAAAATTACTATGCACTCAAAATACGTGTACCCTGAGTGGTATACTGCAGAACTTATTCGAGAAATAAAACTTAAGGCCCTTCTTCACAAACGTTATAAAGCTTATAGTAAGTCGAGTGTCGATTATGAAGAGTTTTCTTTGTGTAGGGCGCGTGTTAAAAAATTATAGAACGGGCCCATGAGAGCCACAGGGATAGTGTGCAGAAACATTTAGTGGAGGACCCCAAGTCTTTTTGTAATTATATTCGATCGAAAAGAGGTAATCGAAATTCCCAAATCATTTTGAAAGAAGGGGTCGTTTTAATTGGGGAGCAATGCACTGAAGAGTTTGCTGAACATTTCCGTTCGGTGTGCAGTACGGAGCGAACTAAGCTAGACGTAGACAAAGCAATAATAGGGGCGGCAGCGAAAATGGATCAGCTAGAATACACATAGAAAAGCTGCAATTATCTGATGTGGGGAGGTCGCTCGCAAAGCTCAAGCCAAAGATATCCGCTGGTCCTGATGGAATACCAGCTAGCCAGCGGTGGCGGTGTTATCAACGCCAGCTAAAGTTTTTGAAGCAGGTATACAAAAAAGTATATTTGATCAGGTGAATGCGCAACTCTCACATACACAGCACGATTTCCATCCAGGTCGAAGTACTACAAGCAACCTTTTAAATTACGTAACGGAAATTATTGTGCTAGATGGTAGCAGAGGGCAGGTAGATGCCGCATATTTTGATATCCGTAAAGCTTTTGATGTGGTAGATAATGACATCCTACTAAGAAAGCTGGCTGGTGTTGATTGCACTCCCCGCTTACTAAAATTTCTGGCAAGTTATATGGAGAACCGGCAGCAATACGCAGGCGTGAGCCAAGGGTGCAATCTCGGGCCTCTTCAATTTATTATTATGGTAAATGATTTACCGAATCTTATTAATCACTCAAGCTGCTTATAATTTGCGGATGACCTTAAACTGTTTAGTTCAGTTAAAGGAGATGGGGACTGTGCATGAAAGTGGTGGCATGGGGTAAAGACAATAAGCTTCAATTTAACATCTCTAAGTGTGTAATGATTTCATTTAGTAGAGCTCGTAACCCTATTCACTATGAATATAAAGTCGATGGGGTGCTTATAAGAAGAGTGACGGAGGTAAAGGATCTAGGAGTATTATTTACAGCAGAATTAACGTTTCGCGAGCATATTGAAACTATATGTAAAAAAGCGTACAGAAATTTAGGGTTGATAAAGCCCTTGTAAGAAGCCTCCTTGAGTGTAATGCGGTAGTCTGGGCTCCACATCTAACGCGGTATAGTCTTATGTTGGAGAGCATTCAAAACAAATTCGTAAGATATCTGTACTGGAGGCAATACGGGGTTTACCCCTTCTACCCCCTAATGTATCCTAATCTGTTTATCTTGGGTATGGTGAGATACAACGAGCTACACGTGCGCAGGAACTTAACGTTAGCAGTGTACGTGTTGAAGGTTATCAGAGGTATCCGATGCTACTAAGGTATTAGGCTTATGTGTTCCTTGTCACCGCTACTGGCAGTATCGCGTGGAAGGACAAATCTAATGATGGAATGTCCACTAACACTGCACACCCTGAACGAAATATAGAATAGGATTGGTCTGTTCCATTGTTCTCTGAGTGAAAGCACAAAGATAGCGCTTTATGTCTTGTGCTACATGTAGTAATTTTTGCTGGTCTATTGCATTGGGTGGATAACCTGGGGTCGTATTCCAGAACACTACTCAATGCTCAAGTCAGGATTTGAGTATGATTTAAAGCACTAGAAATCATACTCAAGTCCTTGCCATTAGGGTCGTATTTCCAGTGCTTGAAATCATACTCAAGTCTGCTCAAATCCTGACTTGAGCATTGAGTAGAGTTCTGGAATACGACCCCTAGTGTGGAAATAAATAAATGAATAAATAAAATAAAGTGCTTTCTGACATTGTCAAAATCAAAATGACATTTATTGTTTTTCAGGTGTCAGTGTCAGTTGATCGTCGTGACCAAAGGTCGTGACCGTGGAATCATCAATCTCAATCGCTATTGAACAATATTATTAACTGACAACATTAATCGAAACTGACACTGGCCCAGGCCTAGTGGCCGCCATGAAGGAAAGAGAATAGGATCCTCAAAATCGTCAAAAATTTAATTTTATGACAAGAAAGCGGTGTTAATAAATTCGAAACGATTAAAAGATGGTATCCGCGTATTTTGCATTAAAATTAATAAGACGACAAAGACGTGCTCGGCAGAAGAAAAGGACTGAACATTGGCAAAGTGAAAATACGAGCACCATAGAATTGTCTACTTTATCAAGTGCAGAAAAATGCAGGATATGTTTAAAAGTAGGTAAAATACCTATTTACAATAAAGACACTCCAGAATTAGTGGATCAGATTAAAACGTTTGGAGATATTGAAGTTGATGAAAATGATAGTTTCCCTAAATTTCTGTGCGATGTTTGTTACTCTAGGCTTCAAAACGCAGTGTTATTTAGAACATCTGCTAAAGAAACTGATGCTCTACTATGTCAGAACACCAATATTGAAACATTTGAGTCTGATAACATTTCTAATAATGATATTAAGGATTATGAAATGAACAACATAAAAAAGAAATATAAGTGTAAATTACGTAAACAAACATTTAAAACAACAGATGAGTACCATGCACATGTGAATTCCAAACAACATAGACATGTCCGTGTACAATGCCCAGTTTGTTACGGTTTATTCACAGCACATTTATATGAGAGACATCTAGCACGTCATCAATCTGCCTCACATTTAATATGTGAAGTCTGTGGCAAGATGTATAGAAAAGACAACTTGATACGTCACCTTAAGTTACATAGTTTTGAATTGCCTTATCATTGTAAAATGTGCCCATATAGGGGAAGATCTACAGAGTCTCTCAAAATACATATGCGAACACATACAGGGGACAAACCATATTCATGCGATAAATGCCAGTTACGGTTTTTGACACGCTGTAATCTCAGTAGACATCTTTTGACACACCAAAAGGAACGACCTTATAAATGTTATGAATGTGGAAGAGGGTTTTATATAAAACGTGACATGGAAATACATGTTAGATCAGATCATGCCGGTATAAAAGAATTTGGATGTATTTTGTGCGGTAATAAATATGGTACAAAGAAAGCTTTGATGAGACATGAATTGAGAGTTCATAAGAGACAGAAAATGGCAAAAGGACGTATGCCTTTGTATTTACAGGCTGAATATAGAAAGGAGAATGAATCTTTGTAAATACATGACTCGTAAAAGTTTCAAGGAATTTTAAACCTTAATATTTTAACTGTTACTGTTATAACTGTATGGATTATTCAGGCTGAAATAAAATAAAGTAATTATAAATCATAATACATTGAAACTTTATTTGTAATATCAAGATACATAGTGTGTTATTACTTAAAACCAGTGCTACTTATTTATATATTCAATACAATTAGTTACCAATTTGAGGAACTATAGATAGATACAGAAAATTTCACATCCTTGTTGAAATAAGTTACGAAAATATAATTTGATATTTGTTGGCATAGGATTACAAAATCTACTGTTGTATATTTTGTTTATATTTTTATGCAAATAGATATTTACTATAAAATTGGTGTTACAAAGTGTTATCACAGACACAGGTGCCTAATAACCATATATAAGGTTTATATTTACGCTGTTGCTTTTAACAGTTAAGTCATAGAAACTATAAAATACTTTTGTAAGACATAAAAGTTAAAACCAAGAGAGATAACCGTTACAAGTGTTTCATCACTGGTGAAATTGTGCATAAAATCATACACATTTAATACAATTTGAAATGTATATTAATTTCAGTTACCAGTATGGAAACTTTTTACTGGTAAATTGTACTTTATTAGCATGTATTTTGTGTTAAATTTTGGATACTCTCAAATGCTTATAATTGTTACCTGTTTCAGTTTTATGTTTTCAGAAAAGTATTATTCTTAGCCAATAAAATTTGCTCTTTTATGGCTGTCATTTTCAGGAACTAAAAACTGGCACCTATGTCTACAAATAAAAATTATCTATACTTTTCTATATTACAATGGAAGATCAACTCGCTATATTGTATAATCTAAACAAAGGCCACATTATCACTTATGTAGTATATTGGACAGGATGTATTATACTTATATAAATATATATAACTTTACCTGACATTGCAATAAAAACCTGAGAGTTTTATAATGTGTTTGATTGTTTGAATTATTGCTCAAAATTTTACAATAACATCCATACCATTAATTTGCAATAAAAGTGTTACTAATTGTTCCACATTACAATCTTATTTGATAATTTTTGTAAACAATAATTCATGATTTTAATGTATTACTTTTATCAATAAAGGACACTTATTCATACTATAATAGGTAAACATTAAAACAAGTAAATAGGTAAAAGATTTGTAAATAGTGACTAGCTTAGTTAATACTCAGAACATCTATTATAATAGTATAAGTACATCAAAATAGAAAACACACCACAACACTATACATAATTTGCGATTTTTTGGTCCAATAATTTTTAACCAAAATTAAGGAGGCAAAAACTTTAGCTATTTAGGACGGAGGTAATAAAAAAAAATCTGTGTTCTATAAAATAAAATCTCCTAAAAGGCAGATGTGGAAATAGAAGAATGTTACAAAAATAGATGTATTTTTATAAATTGGCATTCCCTTGGCAAATGGCACATTCTGTATCAGACTGGGGATATTGTTACAACTTTTGCTTGCACCAAAAGAGCAACTTGTTTGTTATAGAGTTTTTTGGCTTAGTTATTATTAAAGATGACAGAATTTATGGCACTCTTTACACATTGCTGCTTCAATAGTGGCCCAAACCAAATAAGGCCTTTTTAGTTTCATCCGTAGAACAAAGATCTATGTGCAAGACATAACATAGAACATAGTACAATTTGATTATCACTAGTATCAGGTTTCTTACCACGGTATGACTTCTTTTTATTTTCCCGATACTAGTGATAATCATTTAGTGAATAACCACGAAAGTCTTAAATTCTATATAGTACAATTCGTTCGTTCTTCTTCGCTGTGAATGGGAGATCGACCATAGTTTTTTATTTTATATTTTCGAAAATAAGATATAAAATTGTCAAAACGCCTTTACATAGGCCTTCGTTTGAATAACGAAATTTTTCTCTTGTAACATAGTTATTCTCTTTTCGCTATATAATCACATCGGACTCTGCTCTTCGGATAAGTTGAAATATTTATTCAGAATGTGCTAAATTTCATTGTGAACAAAACCCTGAACACATTGCTTAAAATAACCATGTTACAAAATTGAGCGGGTGTATAGGTTTCATTGGTTTTGCATGCTCAATACGCCTCAGTTTTTTTACATAAAGATCCCTCTCAATCAGGCGTTTTCGGGATAGCCCGCTATTTTAGAAAGTCATTAATAATACGTAACTACAAGATTCAATTCAGGTTATTTCGTACTATGACATTTGTGAATAATATTGTAAATAATAAAAGTGTACAATTGTCTATTTACAAAGAGCAATCCCTACAGTTTGATGCTTGTTCTTCTCAGGGGAATCTTTATGTGTAGTGGTTTTTAATTATTTTATAAGTAATTTGCTTACCTATGTAATATACACTTTTTCAAACAAGCTCCGAAAAGCACCTCATAAATAGTACATGATGATACAACTTGTAATTGCTTTCCCAACGAATTAGGATATTTTAAGTTCTGTTTAAGTTTGTTTTTGAATATGAAATTGCTACAGAAACGGTTTAATGCAAGAATTACTTGTTGGCATAATTAGTCATAAGAAGGCCCCTTGCACATTGTAGCAATAAATACAGATGCAAACCAGAACTCAACTAGCTGTATAGCCAGCATGAGTGAGCACCAAATGTATTCAATTCGAAGACAGACCTTCTGGAACACCAGGAGGTAGAGGACACAGAAGATGGATGGTATAGTTATCAACACTGAGGTGAATACTGGGACGTCTGAAACAATAAGACAAATAGAAATAATAAGTTTTATTGCAAGGGTGACTTGTACAAGGCTTGTGCAACTTAACCAGTTGATAAAAGGTAAAAAAAATATTGTATATAAATATATATAGTTGCCAACACATTAAGGTAAATTTATGACTCATTTGGCTTACTATCTAGTTATACCCACTGGAGTATTTATTAATTTTGTTAAATACACAAGAATTCCCATGAAAAAATATGTTATTAATAACCAATTTGGAGAGTCACATCTAAACTTACAGACTTGAAATTCTTTTTAATTAAGGATTTTTAGAGTATTGTAATGTGTATTCTTCAATATTATATGACTGGAATTTATGTAACCACAGAATGAATATTCTTGTATGTTTTAACTTAAGATTCAATTGATTCTTGATATAGTCGCCATTCCTAAATTTTTTGGTGTTCTTTTTTTGAAAATATTTTTTTGTTTGTCCATGACAAAGCCATACCATCATAAGCCATCAACATAGGCCAAAAAGGCTAGGGTATAAAACAATACTAAATTCTTATTTTAAAATATTGACCTAATTTTGCTAATTATAATAAAAGAGATCATACCTTTTTCCTTCAAACTGCCTCTTCGTCCAAGAATGAGCCTCACTGCTTCAGCAATAAATAATCCGATTAACACCCCGTAATCCTGTATGAGATCTCTCTCATTATATTTTGCGCCAAGTAACACGCTTTTCAATATCATCGTACCGAGCTCACATGTTGCAAATAGACCAAAATAAAACGAATTTATGTATAGCAGAATTTCGTACATCAAACTAGGGTTCACCATTTTGTCTTAAACTTTACAGAAACAAAAGAACGTGTTAAAGTTTTTTTTTAAATGAATAAGAATTTTTAAAAATAGAACACTGCACTGGCAACTAAAACTGTAACAAAAATCAAAACAACATGACACAGAGTCATTGGCAATTTGGCAGGTTGCTGACATTGACAGTTTGTGATTTTATTGCTACTTGCAAAAATACCTTAGGAGATGGAAACAAAAATACTGTGTTTTATAACTTGAAAATCGTTAAACATAGCAGTCACGCACGTCGTACGTCATCAGGTACGCACACTCAAGAGCAAATCAAGCTTGACACTTGGGAATGCTTAGTAAGTGTGCTAAGCAATAATCTTTTGAGATAATACGTACATATACATATACCAGTATCTAGTGCTGATAGAGACTATTCTAGCTGATTCACTATTGGTTGTTTTTCCTGTTTTCTGTACACCTCTGATGTACAGAACACAACTCATTGTGTACATTATCATCATCATATCAGCCGTAAGAGCCCTAAAGATTTCCAGGCTGATCTGACGCGACGTGCATCCATCGGTTACCCGCTGTCCTTACCAGCAGCTTTATTTTGATTGTCTCTCCCGATCGGGAACTGCGTCTTTTCCGAGTCGATGGGCTACCCGATCGGATCGATTCCGGTTTGAATTAAAATCAGGGCCAAGGTCATCCGTCCATCTAGTAGGGGGCCGTCCTAGTGAACGCCTTCCGGTTCGTGGTCTCCATTCGAGAACCTTTGTGCCCAAACGGCCGTCAGTTGTACGAGCTGTGTGCCCTGCCCACTGCCACTTCAACTTGCTAATCCTTTTGAACTACGTCGGTAACTTTCGTTCTTCTACGGATCTCCTCATTTCGTATTTGATGACGTAGAGAAGTGCGAGCACTGCTTGCTCCATAGCTCGCAGAGTGACTTTGAGCTTTTTTATGATAGCCCATAGTATGTGACCACGTCTCGGAGCCGTAGATCATCGCCGGCCACACGCACTGCTCGAAGACTTTTGGCTTGACTGCGGTATTGCGGACAAGAAAGAAGACGTCCCGGAGCTTCCCGAAAGCTGCCCAACCGAGACGGATTCGACAATTGCCCTTTATCTCGAAGTTGACTCTGCCTAATTGGACGGTTTGTCCGAGGTAAACATACTCGTCAACAACTTCCAGAGTAGAGGTTCCCACCTGCTAGGAAATTCTGTTGAGGTCACCGAGCATGATGCGAAGCTCCTCCAACGGTTCTACCATGACCACGACATCGTCAGCAAATAGAAGGTGAGTGATGTACTCGCCATTGATGTCGATGCCGGCGATCTTCCAGTGCAGTGGTGAACAGTTTCGGAGAAAGGATGTCTCCCTGTTGCACCCCTCTTTGCAACAGGATAGACCTTGTGCACGTCCTGGATTCGAACTGACATAGTGGAGTTTCTGTACAAAAATTTCAACTTTTCGATATATCGACAGTCAATGTGGCTGTACTGTGACTGTAGCACCGCCCAAATGTCGATCGAATCAAGGCTTTCTCATACTTAGTCCACAAACGCCTCGCATAATGACAGGTTATCTCTTCGGTCTTCTGTATAACTTGCCGCAGCGTGTGGATAATCTATCTCACTGAAGCCCTTTCGGAAACTGGCTTGTTCGGGGGGCTGAAAGTCATCGAATCTGCGCGCGAGATGGTTCGTGATGACTCGTGATAACAGATTTTGTTCATACAAAATTCCTGTTAATAAGAAAGTCTTCATTTTACTTGCCACTACAATAATTACTGCTTAAAACATAAAATACTGCCTTATAATAATTGTTATAATCAATGGCGTCGATTAAAATGGTTTCTCTAGAGCACAAATAAACGTTGACATTACACATTCTTGTAGTAATTTGTAAATTAACTGCTCGTAGACTATAGACGGAGACATCACATCTCTGTTTGTCTAACCTACTAACCCAGGGCAGTAATGTAACCGGTAAAACTTACGCGTTACATAGGTGCAAATTGCACAACGAGTGAAATGTTACTATACCTATACCATGTTCACTACGCACTGCTTAGGTATACTTAGATCATAGGTACGACACTTTATTTCAGTGTTTTTAATAAACAGTCCGTCAGGTAAATTACAAACACTACAATCGGTAAAACAGTCCTTATTATTCGGTGTCATTATATTTGTTCATAATCTTCAAAATAACTTCAAAATAGGTTTAAAGATATTACGTAGATACTATAATGTCAAGGTTATGTAACAACCAATACATGATTATGTAGCAGTACAGTTGCAGTGGTACTGCAACTGTTGTGGTTAGGCGTGTCGGTGACTACCAGACACACGACCACAAACTACTAAGAGATACTACTCACGAACTTATTTGTCCAGTCACCTCGTCACATGATATCATAAAACAATGTGAGTAACATTTTGATGACGCGTTTAAAAGGTATTTCTGAAGTTAAAAAGATTTTTCAGGTCATGTAAGGTAAACAATGATTAGGTAGGTATCTCATTCTTTGCGCGTTATATCGCTACAAGCGCGACATCTACACAGTCATGTCAAGTAGGCATGAAATTCGTCTGAATCTTTACGTTCTTCATTTCATACAAGAAGTCGCACTTTCTGGTTATATACTCGATGTCACACTCACACCTTGATATTATTTTCTTATAAATCAGTTGTAATTACTTTTATTACGCTATAATCTCCAATTCAAAAGCTATTGTCGTATAATATCTACTTTCATAGATAATATTGCGGTAATTGCCTCCAAATTGCCACCAAGTTAGTTACAAGACCACACCTATATATCTACAAATGTAGATAGTTGCCTGATTTATCTATAAATCACAAATATTTTATAGTCGGAGCGGCAATTAAAAACAGAGTTTTTTAAATAGATAGTTCGAAATATCTTATCTTCTTTTGATTAGCAATAAAAATTGATAATTTATATTTGATTGGCATGGCGGTTTATCATTTATGATTATTTACCTGCAATTCTTTGAATCTGGATTTCATTTTCTTTATAACCGCCGCCGTCTGACGGCGGGGGAGAGCGGCGAAAAGGCGAAAATATTTTCACAATGAAATAGTATATAAATAGTAATAAATACCACTCAGTCTTCTCGTCTGACGACGGTTTTTTCTAAACAAGTAAAATCGCCAAAAATATAAAAAAATATTCTGGCTAATTGTATCTAGTAAAGTTTTGTAAAATTGTCCTCAAGTGTTGCTGTTCTAGCACCTTTGTCGCTAGATCTAGGGGATTTTATGCATGTTTAGCGGGTAAAAATTTGTTTTTAGCGAGAAAAAAATATTTTGCTACTTCTAGCGTCTTTTGACCGCTAGGCTCTTTTCAGAAACAAACGCTATAACCTGTCTATTAATTCAATTCAATTCAATTTCGTAGTTCTAACGCTGATAACACTAACGTAGAATCGGACTGAACGGTAATGCAATAAACAAACTCTCAACATCCATTCGTTCGTTTGATGCCTTTCTCGCTCGTTACAATTAGGAATGAAGAAGACAAAAACCTATTGATTGAAATTTTTTCACTCACAGAATGATGAGATAAATATAATTATTTTTTGTTTGTTGTGTTCAAAATTAAATTAAAATAAATGCTGTTTGGTTCATATCGTCGTAATTATTTGTAATTTTATTTACTGTTTGTGAATCAAATTCGATTTTCAAATAAGCATGGAAGTACCGCCAAAAAAAAGCGTAAACTCAGAATTATAGAAGCAAAAGGGAAAAGTACGAATAGTTCAAACATTGTTTGAAACCAGTACCAGGTGACTCCACAAAAGCATTTTGTAGTTATTGCCACCGCGAAATGTACGCAGAAATTAATGACTTGAAATAGCATTTAAAAACAAAAAAGCAAAAAAAAATGCGAACTAATTTCTCAGAATAGACAATTGTCATTTTCTCCAAGGACTGTAAATGTATGCAACTTTTATGCAAGAGTGGGGTGTGCTAACGCACTGTATATCGCTGAACATAGCTCAATTCGTCAGAGTGACCAATTGACTGATGTGTGTAAAAAATGTTTTAAAGACTCAAAATCTACGCAACTGTAGTCTAGAGACATCTAGCGGATTTTAAGAAATTATTTTTACCCAAATCTAGCGGAAAATTTCTGACCATCTAGGGATTTTCAATTATGTACAACGGCAACACTGGTATTCACCGCGGAAGACAGGGACCCCGCCACTTGTTTCATCGAGCGATACGTAATCTTTCTCGATAGCTTATTTACCTATTTTTAAAATTATGTTTATGTACTAGTATTGTTATAATTTACTAATTATTTACATTAGTTAGAAAAGTTGACTGAAAAAAGATTTTTTGTACTTAGATTTGATACTTATCAACTTTAGGTTACATGAAAGTAGTGTTAGAAGTACCTACCTCTACAGCTGGTGGCAGGCTCCGTACCGGAGTTAGCCACAGATATGCAGTTTCCTTTCAACTTAGCACATTCTTGACAA
>NW_020653900.1:11723051-11764076 GCF_003589595.1 Hyposmocoma kahamanoa
TTATTCTGGCTCAGTGTTGCTATTTAAATCACTTTATTTTCTACTGATTATCTGCCAAAACTTAGCAATAATTTGTGAATGGAATGTAACAGGCAACACTTAAAGAATAATGAGTTTTCTATTCCACTTTATAAGTTTATTATAAATACGGTAGAAAAAATTTATTTCTTAATCTTAACGTCCCATTTGTGTAAATAATCACTTATTTTGAATTTGTTCTAAGCCTTTGGGCTTTTTGTTGTTGATAAAGTCATAATGTCTTCGACTGAAGGATTTTGTATCCAGGTCAAGCAACAAATAAAAAAAAATCATGCAACGAACGACGCGGTCGGGGGTGGTTGCGTCTCGCGTGTTTCCGATTTTTTACTCTAATGCAGATAAATTATTATGAATAGAAAAGTTTCTATTTTTTTATAACAAGTTCATTACTTTAATAGTGTCAAGTCTGTGTGTTATTGGATTTTGAACCGGTAAGTTTTTACCTTAAAACTAATAAAGGCGGCCACGCGCTCGCTAGCACGTTGGTATTCTAACATGATGTTTTATTTTGTTTGGAAATGTTCTATTTATTTTTGAAAATACAACTATGTGCATCTCTAGAAGACCACTACTCTTTAACATTTGGATACAAGTAGTTGTTTCGTCAGAAATATTTATTTCTGTCTTTACAGTTGGCATAATCATACTTTTTGTATGGGGGTCTCCTTTTAAACGTTTTAAAAGTACATTGAAATTGTCTAAGATTAGGCTGTATGTTCCAAAACCCTGATAGTTCTGTTCTAAATTCTTTTTATTTATATTTAATTTTTAACTCTGTTGCTTAATGTGCCAATACTTACATAGATTTATGTAAATATAATCGTCCTATAATTTATGCATATTTACTGTATAAAGCTAGCTGGCAAAAGTTAATAAAAAATTATGTTTAAAAAAATTCTATTGTATATGAAACCCCATTTAATCCAGTAACAAATGAAAAAAATGACAAATTCTGTAGTTAGTTTTTACACAAATGAGTTTTATCATTATTAGTTTAATTACGTTTTGTTAAGAGTGATTGGATAATCGGGTGCTTATTTACATATACTTCTTTAGCTCTGCAAAAAAAATTGAGTAATTAATAATTATTTAGTAAATAAGTACACTAGACATGGTTCTGTAAGAATAGGAGCCTCAGATAAGCGGCATTATCTCTCTTACAAATACTTTGTTAATGTATTTCATTAGTGAGGCTAATAGTTTAAAATGGGTGCAAATACCATATTAAAAGTAAGTTTTTATACATTACATATTCATAAAAAAATACTACAAAAAGTTTTATGAAACTATGTACATATATATTAATTTTCAATAACAGGATTATAGTACTAGAAATATATACACTTATTAACAAAAGCATGTTCATAGTATTTCTTCGTGTGCAGTAAAAACCCAGGAGTTTAGTTAAATAAGTGCCCTAATATCCATTCATTGGTTACGTATCTTAACTATTTCTTATCTAAAGATCGATCTATAACCCATCTCAATAAAAAATAATAAAGTAACAAAAAAAAGGTTCTATTAAAAAAAAATTTCATTCAGCCAGTAACAACTAGCATATATCAAAAAGACAATACAGAGATCTCACATTCATTGAAGCAATAAACACAACTTATGCCTGGTCACGGTCAAAGGAACATCCTGGGCAATGATCCTGCACTGATTGAACAGATATTGAATGACTCACAAATGTTAAGCTAGCTCTTTAAAACTCTTGTTTATGCATGATCCTATGAATACACATGGGTGATATTTGGGCATAACTAAAAGTACATAAAGGAATCATGGTTTTTTTTTTAAGAATATGACACTGTTCGACAATAGAGGTATAAATTTGTGTACAATTAACATAAAAGGATGTTTGATAAAGATAACAGTGAACGGTGTTATCGTATATTTCTTTTCAGTTATTTATTAATGAATTTAAAGATTACTTATTATTTGTTTAAATAGTTTTTAATCTTTTATAGACGACAGAATAATAAATGAATATAAGTAGTTCTTAACAATTGTTACTGGTTAAAACCTACGATATATTATATTAAACATAGGAAATGAAGTTATTTTTTTTTGTATCACAAATCGCGTATATTTGTTTTTTTTCAAACAAACCAACCAGTTTCATGACCATGGGGCCTGGTAAAGGGCCAAAATGTTTGTTTGAAAAAATTAAATATACGCGATATAGATTCGAAAAAAATGTTTCATTTCTCTTAGGATAAATATTTTAAAAATGGCTGCCGAAAATTTTCATTTCTCAAGAAATGCACATTCGGCAATATTCAATTCAATTGTGATACTGTGAATTTGGTGCTGATTAATACAATAATCATCTAAAAGTTATACATTACAAATACTCTTCCGTGTAAATAAGAACTACATATACAATAACAAGTACACACAAGCGGATGGACGCACGTACGCCCACACACGCACGCACGCCTAAAACACGCATGCATTATGCTTTGTTGCACTGTTATCTTGTCGTTGTACTTTTTAATATACACAAAGAATATTTCTTTACGTCACTTGAGAACAATATAATAGCAGTCTGTAAGTCTGTAGCAGGCAACTTTTTTATGATATAGTGACGGGACGAACAATTCGTGCGCCTGGTTGTAAGCGACACGTCTATCCATAACAATTACAGTGCTACTCAAGAGCTTTAAATCGCAAAGATCTTAGGGGCACTGCCACTGCGCCCGTCACCCTGACACATAAGTTGACAAGTCCCATGAGCCTTTGGGTGACAGAATAAAAAGCCTATAGTGACAGACCACTTCATAAATTAGCTATAATTTTATTTATTCATTGATTAATTGTTGCTGCATTTTGAAGGAAAGCGTCGTGACAAAACTTGCTGCTGACAAAGTTTTAAAAATCTTTCGAAGAATCTCCAACCCGCACCGGGACTGCGTGATAACCTATGGCATAGAGAGATTTTAGAGGAAATTTACGCCTAATCACTAGGACGTAAAAGGCTATAGAAAAGATTAGTTAAAAATGAACATGAACAATACCTACTAAAGCATACTAAATATTATTGCGCATAGAATATGCACTCTAATTGCGCAACAAATTGACGATAATAAAACAAAAACGACACAAATTGAATTAAATTGAACTCTATCGAATTACTGACATTGAGAAGTTGACTTATGCTAAGTTCATACTTCGTATACAGTCAGGTCACAAGGCAGTTGCAGATCGTTCTATTAAATATAGAGTCACCACATTGGTGAAATTTATAGGACAATAGACGTTATTTACATTAGACGACATGACACGATAACGACATGGAATGATCCTGAAAGCTTTTGATGTTGCCTACTTAATGGTTTCACTAGAAAATTTAGACAAATATTTAGTTTAGCAGATTTAGAAATACTCGTACACTGGCAATTTTTTTTCGCGATTTTTCTTGTCACTGGCGGTAAAACTTGTTCGCGTGCAATGTGACTGCATAATTTCAGCATAATTTATCCCTAGATGTCACTTTTTGAGGCACAAAATAACATTTTAAACCGGGCTAAATACATTCGGCTAAGAGCGGTTACACACGCGACATAAGCAGCGACACAATCGCGATACACTTTTTTAATGATTAATAAGCGACGGCATCGATGCAATCGCGCACCTAGAAATCGCTAGTGTCGCGATGCAATCACTCGGTTGACAAACGCGCGTTTATATCGTTGCTAAACGACGCTGTGTGCACGCCGCTCTAAATTGCGACTAAGAGCGGTTACACGCGGAGACTTTTAGCAGCGATGCAAACGTGATCCAGTAGCGTTGCAGTCGCTAATCGTCTACCTTTACACACACTCGCGATATTAAGCAGCGATGCAAGCGCGCGATTGCTTCGCTACACTTAGGATTTATAAGCGATTATTACATCCTATAACCAATGCGCCATTACTGCTTCCTGTAGCTCGACCATAATATTGGTGTTAGTGTGGTTACATACGGCGAATTTCAACATCGACGCAATCGCGCGTTTGTATCGATGCAATCGCGCGTTAGATGCATTCGCCTATAAATCGCAAGTGTAGCGATACAATCGCGCGTTTCACGAACGCGCGTTTGCCTCGCTGCTGAAATTCGCCGTGTGTAACCACACTAACACCAACATTATGGTCGAGCTACAGGAAGCATTAATGGCGCATTGGTTATACAAAGATTATTACAGTCTCTTTAGAATACAAATATATGTTGACACTACACATCCTAGTAGTAATTTATCTATTAACTACTTGTACGCTACACACGGAGACATCAACTCAATCATCCTCACAACGCGTTTATTTGTTTGACCGACTGATACATGGAAGTAATGCAACTTGCATGATAACAATGAGTGACATGACCACGCTACTTTAGTCTTGTTATGTGCTCTTTAGCCCTAGGCCCCAATTCTGCTTGTTTTTCTGCTAAAATCTAGTTGCAATGGCAGTTGAGTTTCAATAGAGTGTCAGTGGAATGGCATTTATTTATTCAATCACAACAATCGACGTTGCCTCTAAAACTTTCATGGAAATATGCGTGTCTTAAGTTTTGCCGCGTTTAAACAGCAATTTAATCATTTTTTTATAATATCAAGTGACAGGACGAACAAGTCGTGCATGTGGTGTTAAGTAACAGCAGCAGTGCAAACCACCGCAAACCGCAAAGATCTCAGAGGCACTGCCACTGCGACATAAGTTGACAAGACCCATTTGCTTGTTATTTCACCAGCACCCTTACCCTTCCAAACCGGAACGCAGTCACATTATTGCTTGGTGGCAGAAATACGTACGGTGGCTGTCGCGTCCAGCCTCCATGGATATTGTTGTCACTTTCAGTCCATGTTCTTATTTTTGTTTATTGGCGGTTCACTGTTTGGATTTCGCGAGTATTGAGTTTCCTTACTAATTCTCAAGGCAATTCCAAAAGAGACAGAATCTTTTTTTGTGTTGTAACTTTTCAAGATTAATGTAACATTATTATACAGCAAGATTGATAGTATTTACACGTCGCACAGCAGTGTATTATATAAATATGTATGTATAGACACCATTTTTCGGACATGGACTTTTTATGCCAAATCTACTATATCTAACGATTTGAATCGTTAGAGTAAAATTCCCGAGTGGCAAATACAATAGTTATGTAAAAAATAATTTTCGAAATTTGCAAAAAAATCGATATGGTGAAAAAAAAAACTACATTAAAATTAAAACCATTATAACATATGGCATACCTACATAACTCGAAAGTACTTATTATAAGATGTCCGACGCGTCTACAGGGTGTTTATGTCGTTTACAACACTTCTCAGGCAAACAGGATATTTCCCATTGTTGGCACGCTCGTGCCATTCCAACCTCGCCATGTTCACTTCAAATAATGTGCATAAAAATCACCTGTAATTTGACGTACTTATTCACGCAGAGAGTCACGTGTTGCTTGTTCTTCTTTACAATGTATCATTTTTAATGCCTATTATGTCGCTGAATTCCCCATTTTTTCCTCCTACAAAAGCAATAACGTCATATTTTATAGTTTTTCTTATATAAGACTGCGTTACCAAGTTAATAACGAGTCTGCACTACGCGTAGGTACAATTCAGCAAAATTATCTACTCACCGGAATTGTTTTTAGTTTGTTACTAGGCGATTTGTCTTCGTAATACTTTGTAATTAGGCACTACAAAATGTTATCTTCGTTATTTAATATAATAACAATTCTGATAACTACTTATCATTTATAAACACAAAATAAGCGTATATACCATTATCGGCTACCATACTAGTCTGCCATGCAGAGGCCCCGTTTCAATTCCCGGGCCTGAAGAAATATTTGTATGTCCTATATTTGTCTCTCGTGAATTTGGGTGTAATTTATGGTTGTCTGTATATGTGTGTGTCCATGGCACTCGCGATACAAGTACTTCCTTCCTAGTACGGGGCTATGAGTGTGTGCGTTGTTTATTTACTTATTCATGTTTTTTTATTTTTAATGTATAACCTAACCTAACCTCCGGTTAAAAAACCCACCTCAAAAGTCATTCATCCTCTAGTTTGCCACCCTTGGATGTGGAATATTTTCTTGAAATTTAAATGGGACCACATCTGAGGTACCTTCTTTCTAACAAAAAAAGAATCATCAAAATTGTTTCACAAATGGAGGAGTTATCGCGTAACATACATGCATACATGAAAAAAATGAAATACGTACAGACGAATTGAGAACCTCCTCCTTTTTTGAAGTCGGTTAAAAATTGACGAATGGTTTATGGCTCTGTAGGTATTGTCTTTTCTAATTTATTGCGTTTTGAGTGCAAGACCATAAGCTTAAAAGTAAATACATAAATTGTTTACATTAAACATGCTTTTTTAATAAGGGAATATTTTCAGCGACTTTCTTGCACTATAGTCTTCACTTCACTGTTCTGCACTATAGTCATTTCTAATTTTCTACAGATAGATATTTACACTAATTATCACTTGCTTTGGGTGAAATCAGGCTGTGCATGATGATGATCACTTGCTTTAACCTTCCAGTGGCCGCACCCTTGCGCTGAATATAAGCAGTCGCGTGCGGTCTGTGAGACCACAACTTTCGCGTTCAGTTTGAGAAGGCAAATTAATATTTTCAAGACGTTGTGTAGGACATGATAAAAAAGTATTTTATCTATGTAAATGTAAATAAAAAAAAACATTATTTACTTATTATTTTTTTAAATTCGTACTTATTAGTTCAACAGTCTATAAAAATTCAAAAATTTAGTCATATGATGATACAAACAACGTTAAAAATCAACAAAATAACAAAACTATATGAAATTTTCTATCTTAATCGTTCATAAGCACATTATAATAGATTATTCTCGAGATCAATCAATATTGTCATCAATTGCACAATATTGTAGGAACTCTAAAATCACAATTATTTTTGAATGTTTTTTTCATGATGTTCTACGTACTATCTCAATTCTTATAAAATAAGAAAGGACAACAAAATAAAAAACTTCTAACTTTTTTTAGAAGCGGGTTGTACGATAACCTACTCATTATCAGTAGCAATGGTTTGACAGCATCAAAATCTTCATCTTCTGATTCCGCCTCTGCAAGCCGTTGTGATTCTTCGTAACTCATGTTGTGTCTACAACAAATAGTGAAATAATAAATAATTTAATATATATTAAATAAAATAATGTAATTTTGTTAGTAATATAGTACAAATAACAGGAAATACCCAGGTTTCAATTTCATTCCATGAATTTTTCCGAAACACGATCGGTCGCGCGCGGAATCTGAGACCGCAAACACAAATAAAGACACATGTGCGCTTGCGACGAATGTCACAGGGCTACTAAGGGAAAGTATCTTACCCCCTCGAGGATGTCACGGTCGCACAACCGTTTATTGTTCATAGTTTTTGAAAAATGACTAAAACAAGGTCGCTGCGGTCTCTGAGACCGCGCATGACCGCTGGAAGGTTAATGGTGAAGGAAAACATCGTTAGAAAACGCGCTTATCGGAGAGGTACTATGTTGTGGGATACTTGAAGTCTCCCAACGCGCATTCATTCAACGTAACGTGTTTGGGTTATTATATATTCACCTATAGCACGCCCTTTGGCGGAATTGTCCAGCAGCGTCCTGAGCCTAGGTCCGCGATCAATCCGTGATCTAGTACGACAAAGCACGACTACGGTCATTTTCACATTTGGTGTTCACAGCCTAATTACCGTAGCCATTGTTTTTTCTCACTTATTATATCCAATAACATTGAAATATGAATAACTTTGAACTAAACTATTAATATGTTTAAAAGGCATTGGAATAGACTTTATAGAGATTTTATGGGAACGGTAATAAGATCTAATTACCGTAGCCATGGATACGGTAATTAGAAAGTTCAAACATTCTGAAGAAAACATAAAAGTAAAAATATAAAGAATAACTAACAACATATAAATAACTTAGATTTTAAATTTCTTCACTTTTTATATAATGAATTACACCGATATTAAATATATTTTTTTAAACTTTTAAGGTTTTTTTAACGGCAATAATAAAAATGTAAATTATTACACTGTTTCATTGAACAGCTGTGATTAATCCTAAGAAAGAATTTGAGTAATTTTTAATCATTACCACTAACCAAATATTAAAACACCTACTTTAAATTTATTTCAAAAAATCTTGAATGGCGCTTGTACCAGTAGAAAACAACCAAATATAGCAAAATATACGAATAATAATTCTGCTGAGTCAGAAATAGTCTGTTTTTCTTAATATCTCGAAAACTACTTTGTCTATTCGACTGCCTTTTAGACATATCGGTAGTTATGCTTAAAGTTGTTCATATTTCAATGCTATTGGGTATATTAAGCGAGAAAAAACAATGTCTACGGTAATTAGGCTAAGGACACCGAAATGGCTACGGTAATTAGGCTGAGAACACCGAATGTGAGAATGGCCGACTAGCGCGAGAACGACATAAAGCGCGAGTTGCTGTTATTCTCGCATCGCATAGAGAATAGCAATATCTCGCGCTCTAAGTCGTTCTCGTGCAAGTTGTCCCTTGTCGTGCTAGCCCAACTAGGCGCCCTCAGTCTCGCTAGTTGCTACTTAAATTATTTCTAATAAATTATACGGGTTAAGATCCTTCAGCTCGCCTGTAGGTCCGATGTCGCAATCTTCGCCACACAGTACATTTATGAAAATGTAATTTATGTTAAGAGGAATAGTAATTTCTTTATGAAAAATAGTGACACACATAACATTAATACGAGGAATAAAAATAAACAAGCTGTTCTTGTTAGTCGTCTTCACAAAGTCACAAATTCATTTATACGATTCTATAACAAGATTCCGGTTGATGTACAAAATTTGCCATACACGAGGTTTAAAACTATAGTGAAACAAAACTTTATACTAAAGGTTATTATACAACTTCTGCGTTGCGTTAGCTCATGGAGGTAGTCTCGATCTATGATGATTGAAAACACAAAAAATATATTGTAAATGTTGAATGTGTACAAATGTTATTTAAAAGAGCAACCCCTAGAATTTCTTGGCCTTTCTTCTCAGGGGAATCCGCTTTAGGAATAAGCGGTAGAGTTTAACCAACATGACGACTTCAAGTGTAATAATGATGAAATAAAGATAATTTTGATTTTTGGTTTTTGATTTTGGCCTTCATTGGTAAAAATTCATCTGGTTAGTTTACAACATAAATATCTTCTGGCTGTCAATAATCATAGTGCAGAGGTGCGTGAGTCTTTGTTGTGTACGATTGCAAACAGCTATTAATACAAGGTCGATGACCTCTGGAAAATTTGTAAACCCAAGAGTGACTAACTACTATGGAGATTGGACCTTAAAGAAACGTATTCCATACATATTAAACATTCAGTGGTTATTAGACATGAAACTAAAAAATGTAACTAATAAATTGTGAAAGATCATTATTTCACAAATTTTTGTTTAAATATAAATTATATTTAGAAAATGAAACTACTTTTCCGGATTTAAATCGCGTATGTTTGTTTTTTCAAACAAACCGACGTTTCGGGCCCTTTACAGGTCTCATGTTCACAGTTCACTGAGGTGGTACCATCCGAATCCCCGACCCGAAACCCGAAGGGCCCGAAACGTCGGTTTGTATGAAAAAACAAATATACGCGATTTAAATCCGGAAAAATAGTTTCATTTCCTAGGTGTAACAATCGCGAAAACCTAAGAACTCGATATATAAATTATATTATTTAAATATTTTTAACCACATTGAGTGTCAGTTTGTAACGTTTTGCTAATGTTTAGTGTAGTATATTGTACTCCTTTTTAATTGAAAAATAAAAAATAAACAAAAAGAAGTCTATATACATATACAGCATTTTGTAAAATATTAACAACCTCGCAGGACTTTATTACTAAAGTCATGTCAAAAAAATTGACAATATGCTGTCAACAGCTTTACGTTGACTTCCTACATTATTATAAAACGTAATAAATTTACCAAAAATACATTTTAATTTTTTGTTGTATAGTCTGACACTTTTTATATCTGTATTTGGTAATAGTTCAAACATGCAAGCGTCTAGTCCTACCCGACGACGCCCACCCTCGTGCATTTTGCACTGGACTGGTATTTACGCTAGCACTTTCTTTATTATTATTAGCACAGGAAAAAAGATTACATTTAATAAAAGGAAAACACAAACAAAAGCAACTGCTTATTGCTTTAAGAAATTTCTTCCTGCAGACCTAAATACAGAACAAAATAACTATAATACATGCGTGTACAAAAACATAATTATGTAATGTAATATTAATAACATTAAATACCTATAAAATGGATGGAACAGTAGATAATGCTCCTTAGCTCTCAATTTAAAAGTAGCTAACGATGTACTTTCGTGAACAAAAATAAGAAGTGCGTTCCAAAGTCTGGCCCATGAACAGTGAAGGAGTGACAATAAAAACCGGAATTGAAGGAAGGAAACGATAACTGGGACCTAAAGAGAGAGAGCGACAGGGTTTTGTCCTGAGACCTTTTTCTTTTGTTGCCGCACAGAATTATCACCATTAAGGCAGATTGCTCTTAATTTAAATTATTTTTTCACGAAATAATCTGACGAATTATAAGTCATGGAACAAAAGTTGTTATTTGTGATGTTTGTTGATAGCCCTGTGAAGTTGTCATTATTTTACAAATAAAAAAAATGTATAAACAGCAGATGATCTCAGTTTTCTGCCTATCTTGTTGGCACACACGTATCTTGTTGAGATTATAGCGCAATTACAGCCGCCACCAAAACGCTCGCAGATTATCTACAGCCAGATATCGCGATGGTTCGTGTATTTTGGCTGTAGCAATATCTTGATCTGATTTTGATACTATACGAACCGACAAACACAGGATGGAAAGTGGTAATCGAATAATACATATAAACTCAATATAAAAATATATATATCTGCTCAATCGGTCTGTAGTTCATTTGGTAAGAGCGGTGGCCCCGGTATGACAACAGATGCTGATTCGGGTCCAATCATTCACATTTTATCATCGTACCGCTCGCCACCGGCAGGGAGTCCATCCTCACACTCTAGAACCGAGTCGATCTCATACTGTACGGTTTCTGATAGCTTGCTCCCAAGTACAATTAGGTTGTGTAATGAACTCCCTGTCGGGGTTTTCCCGCAGGAATACAGCATGGAGTCCTTCAAAAGGGGTTTGAGAAGTGTCCTAAAAGGTCGGCAACGCGCTCGTGACGCCTCTGGTGTTGCAGCCGTTCATAGGCGACGGTAACCGCTTTCCATTAGGCGGGTATGCTTGTTTGTAAAAAAATATAAAAAATCAGATCAGATACGAGTTTTTCTTTGTGTTGTTCGATTTTTGTATAACACAATAACAGTTCGGGCGTTGCCGATGTCTCCAAAACCGATTGTACTCTCGTGTGGCAGTGTGAGCTTGCTGTTTGATTGAACATAACTCAAAATGCCTCGTTCAACTGCCTTTCTCCTGTGTATTCACTTGTTCAAAAAACCAAAAATACTGGGCCTTTTCAAGGCGAAAGTGAATCTCGATCTCGTCGTCACTTTCTATCAGACGGAGATGGAGTTCGTTTTGCAAAAACAAAAAAACATTTGTAGTGTGTAAAATATTTTATAAATGTAAAATAATTCATAATATACAATTCTTACTAATTAGGTTTACAGCTAAAAATATAACGAGACATAATTTCCTTGCAAATACACTCTCAGTTTTAAGAGATAAAGGTCAAAGTAGACTGAATATTGTTGAATTCATTTCTCGTACGCCAAACAAAGGTGCTCGTTTTGTAATTAGTAGATATGATACTCAGATGAATCACCCGAATATTAAGGTATTTCGCGATCTCAGACGGAAGCTAAAATTAATGATGGAGAATGCGCTGGCACTACTACACTATGTGTGTTGGAATAATTCACAAGTCTTGGAAGTTATGGGAACCTCGGTCGAAGAATAGGTTTTGTAATTGATAATGAGTAAACTAACTGTTCGAGATTCGAAAATAATTCCGTTGAATAGTATGAGCCCACTGGTTTTTAATAAATCAACGACGACAGAAATAGATACGTCGTCTACAAACTATAACGACCTTGATCTTGGTGGCATAACTGTTTGCACTGTAGGCACTGGATGCAGTGGTCCGGGGTTCGATTTCAGGCAGAACTAATGCGGAATTGCGGGATCTAGTCTTGGTGTTCTGGGAAGTAACCCGGATTGAATTCCGTTGCTCTGGTACTCATAGTATAGGGAATTACCTATTTTGAGACCAGGCAATTGGTGTGGTTGTCTGGCACTATTAAACTATAGAGACGGGAACAATAAAATGATTTTAATAGATTCATCATCAGACAAGAGATCAGGCTTGCACTTTGGACTAATCGTATTCAGCCTGGAATTGAATTTAAAAGTTGGTAAATATGTTGTCATGGCAGTGAATAAGCGCCCAGTTACACGAGGCGAAAGATTTCGCGCGGCCGCCGCGCGGCGACCGTCCAGTTACCACGCCTTCATGTAAATTAAAGGCGATTCTGAATTCTATTTACTAGGCAACAAGATTGAAATTCCTAATGAATAATACAAACCAGTCTCGCCCGCGTGGCCGGGACGCTCATTTAAGTTAAAAGGTAAAAGCTAAACGAATATAGCGTATTTTGCCATGACAGTTAGACGCACGCGGCGGGCGCTGTGCAGCAGCAACGCGGACTCCGGTCGGCGACCGCGCGGGTGAGCGCGATGACATTCGTGTCGAATAAAATGCGCCCTAAAGTTTTTATCTATCTATCTAAATTTAAAGTGTCGGCTCTCAATCTTTGTGTCGCGCGTGTCAATCATTTATTCCTTTCATTCCATCCTCTAAGATTTATTCCCTTTAATTACATTTGAAAACGTCATTTTTTAAGATACTGCTGTTACTGTTCACTGTGTAAAGGAAACTTCTTTCGCATTATAATTTGATCATTTGTAGTTGAAAATCGAGGGTGATTCCGATTAGGGCTTTCAGTATCGCTATAATTCCGCAAAAACTTCAAATGGCTTTGGTTGATTCCGCATAACATTGAAAGTGTTGAATCGAACACTTTGGAAAAAATATATAGTAAACTTGAGGATATACACTGATTACATCAAGTATGACTGATTACTATACTCTGTGAAAATGCGATTCCTAAAAATGGTCACGATAGAATAAAAAACATATACTTCGAAATAATTATTAATACAAAGATCGAACACTCAGAAAAAATTCCTTCGATCCGGTCGGATTCGAACCGACGTCTTCTTGCATACCGTGCCAGACGCTATACCAACTAAGCCACGGAACGAACCAACGGACCTCACGAATTCTTCTATGTGCTTGCGTCGTGTCTTTGTACTTGATCTTTCAACGACTTTATATTAATAATTATAACAAACTAGTGGAGTAATTTCACAAAAAATAATTGAATATCAATTCAATAAAAATTTAATTCATACAGTGAATAGCGATATCTCTCGCCAGGACTGGTAGCTGTAAAGGTACTAACTGGGTGATAAATCTGTCAAAGATTTCTCATAGATGGCGCTACGACTAAAAAGTCGTTGAAAGACACGACGCAAGCACATAGAAGAATTCGTGAGGTCCGTTGGTTCGTTCAGTGGCTTAGTTGGTATAGCGTCTGGCACGGTATGCAAGAAGACGTCGGTTCGAATCCGACCGGATCGAAGGAATTTTTTCTGAGTGTTTTTTCTGAGTGTTCGATCTTTGTATTAATAATTATAACAAACTAGTGGAGTAATTTCACAAAAAATAATTGAATATCAATTCAATAAAAATTTAATTAATATACTTCGAAATTTTACATGATAATCTCAGTACAAAGTACTAAAAAAACCGACCTCAAAAGTACGTGGCAATTTATTTGAGTACGAGGTACTTTACCTCGGTATCGTTATGATAAATTAATGTATTTAGCTTGAAAGAGTTATTTACCTATTTCTTTAAATTTTTTATTATTTTATTTTGGGATTAAAATTTTTTTATTATAATTAATTTTTTTTAGTATAAATTAATAGAATAATATTCTTTCTTAAGTTTTCAAAGCAAATGCTTAATATACAAGCTCATTAATTAATTAAAAATTAGATTATCTCAATATTTACTAATTAAAGGGTTAATAATAAAATATCTAAAATATAAAATAGTTAAAAATTGTCCTGTAAAAATATAAGGATCTTCAACTGGTCGAGCTCCAATTCAAGTTAATAAAATTACAGTTATAACTATAAATCAAAAAAGTAATTGGTTTAAAGGATAAAATTGAATTCCTTGAATTTTTTTATTGAATGTGAAAGGAAGAATAATTAAAATTAAAATAGATATAATTAAAGCAATTACTCCTCCTAATTTATTGGGAATTGCTCGTAGGATTGCATAAGCAAATATTCTATTTGCCAAGTTTTATTGAAATATCCTTAAATTCGCTACTATACAGGACTTGACACTGGATATAATAAAAAATCGGTTCTCACTACTCAAAGAATATTGAGAGAAAACGCCTTGAATTGGAGAAATAGCAAAATCAACCATTAAAATAATTGCTCCTTAAGAAAATTTAGGCGCTATTTATAAAAATAAATCTTCACGTGTGAACAGCCACCCTTAGAGGTAGATGATTTCCTTCAAAATTATGATTTCCTTTACATATACCGATGACTTTTTTGATATCAACTGTACTAAATAAAACACGTATAGTATACACACATCAAAAAAAGTTTGCGATCACTTCGAAAAACTGAAATCTTTTTTGTTACTGTAGATTATATTATGATTTTTTCTTCTTTTTAGATTCTTTATTTAAAAATAAATTAGAACATAAAACAATGACCCCGTTCAATTGTTTTTTCATATAAAAAGGCTTTCAGTCCTAGCTTACGCTCATTCAGAAATCTGATTTAGTCAATTATAAGCGATTCAAGATGTTTTTCGCGGAAAGTTGTGATTGAAAAAATGCCAAGAGGATTATCAGAGGTTTTACGAGCTAGAATAGTAACTTTGAGGGAAGAAGGATACACCACGAGAGTAATAGCACGCAGACTTGCTATATCCCAATCCTGTGTCGTGGCTACGTTGCAGAGGTATCACGGAATGGGGAATTTAGCTGACCGACCCCGCAGCGGTCGCCCAACTGTTTTGACAGCTGCCCAAAAGCGCTATATTAGATTGCTGGCAGCCCGTGATCCAACAATCAACGCCACTAAAATAAAAGCAGAAGTCAGGGCCGCCTCTGGGCTTGAAGTTAGCACGCAGACCGTTCGCAATTGCTTGCACCAGGCTGGATTACGAGCACGGAGGTCTTGGCGAGCTCCGCTCAATTCCCGGCAACGTCAACAATGAAGATTGCAGTGGGCTAGACTTCGGCAAAATGAAGAAGGTGAGGACGAAAACATTTGGCAAAACTGTCTCTTCGTTGACGAATCCCGAATCAGCACTCATCCAGATAACCGACGTGTCCGTGTCTGGAGAAGACCAGGCGACCGTGAAAGACAAAGAACTGCCACTGGAACAGTTCAGCAAGGCGGAAAATCGGTGTCCTTTTGGGGTGGTATTATGATTGGAGCTAGAATGCCTTTGATCCCGTATCGGGGCTTCATGACAGCAGACATGTACAAAGCAGTTGCTATTGATGATATCGTCAGACCATTCCGATTAAACCATGGGCACCAATTTGTACTGGTCGATGATAATGCGCCCGCACATCGAGCTCAACGAGTCAATGCTGCTCTTCAAGAATACGATATCACACGATTAGACTGGCCTGCCGGCTCGCCCGACTTAAACCCAATAGAGCACGCGTGGGATGCTCTTAAACGAGCAGTATGGAACCGTGAGCCACGTCCCCAGACAGTTCCAGAGCTCAGGGAAGCCGCTATTGAAGAATGGGATAGGTTACCCCAGTTGGAAGGAAATGCTGGATAACTTGATCCTCAGCATGCCCAGGAGGATCTTCGCATGTATTCGAGGCAGGGGAGGAGTTATTTTATATTGAATTCACACCTTTTAATAATAAATTGTTGATTAAGTTTAATTAAACAGTCTTTTTCTTTCTATGAAATTTCTATCACTATTACATTATGATTAATGGCTCAATTTTTTAAAATAAATAATAAAAAATAGTTTTATATTTTAATTTCAAACAGGGTATTCCTATTTAAAGAAAGCATACAACATAGATTTTTTCTTGATAAAGTTAAATTTAAAGAATTATAGGAGCTTATGCTATTGATCGCAAACTTTTTTTGATGTGTGTACGATATGTATTTATCAAAGGGCTTTAAATACGTTAGTAAAAAATTAATTCTGAAATAAAACCAGTGCCCCTACCGCTCGACTTAAGCAAAATAAATCATATTCATCATCAACAGCCTATCGTAGTCTATTGCTGGACTTAGGCCTTTTCCAATGCGCGCAATTTCGCCCGGTCCATAACCATATTCGTACGAGAAAAATTTGAATTACCCACTTCATTTTTTTTAAATGATCGATTAACTATGCTACTACATTTTCAAGTTCTTAATGTGTAATTGATTAATATTGACCACCAAAACAAAACATGATGTTTACTTTTTCTAAAAAAGTCAGCTATCAAAATGACAACTACAGCCCTCAATTACCAGATACCACCGCATTATTTTATAGATGAAAGCTCGCGTTTGCTAATGGAGTTTAGAGGCGTTACTTCACACGGACAGTTGCTTCAGCTGTACCAAGCACAAGTCCGGTCGTGTATGGTGTACTGCTGCCACCTTTGCCATAGCTCTGCTACATACGATCTGGCCACCTTGGATTCAATCGACAAGACTGCCAAGAGGTTTATAGGTGACTCGAAATTAGTAGAGGCGAAGCTGCAGAGCCTTGAACACCGCCGTAAAGTTGCTTGCCTATCATAATGGGTTGACGACGATGATTTATAATTAACTTATACAGCGAAATATTTATGTTCTCTTTTTGTCTTCAATATTAAGCATATTTTATACATATTATACTACTTTCTAGTTTATTGCCATATAAATATAATTATGTCGAGTCCAGCAACATGAAGAAACCTACACTAAACAATATTTATGTTGCCTACACTGAAAAAAATTAACATGAGTCTAGTTAGTTTATTAAGATATTTGGTACAACTGATCACATGATTAAATTTATTAATTGTAATTGTTGCTGCTATCATTGAGCTTCATAGGCTCAGATTTCCTTTTCACCTTTTAAACCACATTTTGTTTATTTGAATCACTTTTTTTTTCAGTATAGTAACCAATAACATTTAAAATATCAAAACTTTTTACCTATTTTTTGGTGTCGAACGGTGACTTCGGAGTCCTCATAAATAAATTGTAACTTGCCTAATCTTTTTTTATTGTAACAAATTGCCTTTTTGAAATAGGAAAACAACGTGGAAAACCTTAGAACTTTAGTTTAATATTTTATGTTTTAAAAGGAAATCAGTCGAATTGCCGCTATAAAGGTTATTACAAATAAATAAAAACAAATTTGTCATGAAAAACTGAAACAAAATGCCACAGAATAAACTGGATACAGACACGTCTCGTTCTGTAGGTAATTTTTCGTATGTTACTACTGAGAGTGTTAAGTTAAGAGTGCACCTGTAAAAAAAGTCAGTAGTGATTGCATCTATTTCAAACATTTTCATTGCAAATTATAAAAATTGGGAGATGGAACGGAAAACCTGTAAATATCCCGTAAAATCGGAATTTCAAGACACTGTTTTCAACAACAGTTTAGAAACTGATTTTTTTTCGCATTTAGCGGGAAGTCTTTCAGTCGTTGACTGAGGATCGTATTCCAGAACTCTACTCAATGCCATAGTCAAGATTTGAGCAGACTTGAGTATGATTTCAAGCACTGGAAATACGACTCTAATGGCAAGGACTTGAGTATGATTTCTAGTGCTTTGAATCACACTCAAGTCCTGACTTGAGCATTGAGTAGAGTTCTAGAATACGACCTAAGTTTTACTTTAACTTTGCAACAATAAATGGAAACGGGATAAGGTAAATAAAAGGCATCAAGCCTAGCAAGTATGCGATAGAAACTTATACAAATGAACATAATATCTGTAATAAATGTAGGAAAAATATTACAAATTGCAAAAAGGTAACTTTTTCATTATTTTTCGAAATAAATTTAGATAGATGAGGGTAACGGGTCGTTAGAGGGTAACAAAAGATGGATGGAAGTAAAAAAAGGCATATGGGATTGAACGAGATTGTGGAAACATAAGGAACGGTCAAATGTAAAGCCATTTTGTTGATGTGGACGTGGTAGATGAGGTCCAAATCGACTGTGAACTGGCAATCGGATTTTTTTATAAACCCTAGGATTTTATTTAGTTTTTTAAACGTTTTGAACACGCGTTTAAAATCGTGGTAAACCGTCACCTTCTTGAAATTGTTTCCGAATACATTTACCTCGGGCAGATTGTGGGACTAGGTAGAAACAACTTCGAGAAGGAAGCCAAGAGGACGATTGAACTTGGCTGGACAGCGTTTAGTAAAAAACGCCGAGTCTTCTCGTCACCCATTCCGGAAAGTTTGAAAACAAAAGGTTTCGAGTTCTTAGGTTTTCGCGGTTGTTACACATAGTAAATGAAACCATTTTTCCGGATTTAAATCGCGTATATTGGCTTTTTCAAACAAACCAACGTTTCGCGCCCTTTACAGGTTCCATGGTCACGATCGACATGGTAGTACAGATATCAACCAGTTATGTCTAATATTAATGCAAACCACCTTATTTTTTGACCGTAGGTCAATGATTATAGTTATAAAAGTTATTAATTAAATACCTTATTTTTAATATTACGAAGAAACATTCTTTTTCAATTATTTTGTTCAAACAATATGAATTTTTATTAAGTTAAATTTATTATTAATTATTAATGAAAATTAGAATAAATTGAAACATATTAATCAGTACTGCAGTCTTATGCATGTTTGGGATTTTTCATCACAGGAAAGAAATACTTTATCCCAAACTGGTGGTACGGAGAAACCATCTTCCCTGTTGTTTATAAATTAACAAAAGGTTTTCCATCAGTGCCTTCTACCTGTCATGATATACGGAGCCGAGACGCCAATACTCACGATAGGGTTAGTCCACCAGTTAAAAGTTGTTCAGCGAGCTATGGAACGAGCTATGCTCGGAGTTTCTCTAAAGGACAAGGTACGGAACGAGGTTATCCGATAGAGGACCAAGGTCGTCGACGTAGCTGGTAGAATAAGCTAGCTGAAGTGGCAGTGGACTGGCAATATCTGTCGAATAATTGACAACCTACGAGGGAAGCAAGTTCTTGAGTGGAGACCACGGCTCAGCAAACGTAGTGTTGGACGCACTGTAGCCAGATGGAGTGACGATTTGCGAAAGGCTGCTGGCAGCAGATGGATACGATGAGCTGAGGACCGGGACTTAATAGCGCGCATTGGGAGAGGCCTATGTCTAGCAGTGGACTGCGATAAGCTGATGATGACTTGTCAATCGTTACTATGTTTTTTTATTAACGGAAGTAGCTCGACTAATGAACATTACGTGAATGCTCAAGTATGGCATTAGTCACGTTAATGTTGTCCCTTTTTTTGTCCACATTACACAGTGACAAGAGAACATTACCATTGATTATCTGTAAAAGAATAAGTTTAACGAATTTGTTATGCATTTTCTACTAAAGCGTCACCATCTTGAATGTACCTCGTTGGTTTCTTGCAGTCGTCTCGGTAGGGTATAAACCAGGTGTCCAAAAGATAATTCTTATAATTAATTGTCTTGATAAATATATTTTGATATTTACAAGATTAATTGGAACAACAAAATGCTGCCGCTAGCAATGTCGTATCATATACATATTTGTATCAGAGTTGTATTGAAACGTGTCAATGTCAATCTTAAAAGAATCACAAACCAAGTCGTTTACGGAGTTTCAAAATGGCCGCCGTAAAGACATACTATATATAAAATATAAAACTTAAGATCGGGCAGTACGGCCAATAAGTTTTTTTATTAAATTAGGTATAACTTTTTAGAAATTAGTGCATAGGAGAGGCGAGAGTCTAAAATAGCTATCCATGATATAATAGAAGATGTAACGAGAGACAGTGCCAGTACAAACATGTTTCGCATGTACTAAATAGCATTGCACACACTGCGCCCTGCACCGGTGTATTGCTATTGTCCTGTTTGGGTACTTTACCTACCAGGTTACGGACTTCCACACATGTCTATGCTCACCTATCTTTAAGATAACGTTTTTCTGACATATCTGCACATTGCAAGTCATAATCAAGAAGACATAGTGTACAATGTAAATATTGTCTATTTTCCATTATGTTGTAGCAACCACCACATTTTCTTTTATTGGCCATATTTAAATGAAAATACATATAAAATGAAATATAGTATAAAGAAAAGAAGTTATGCTAGTTTTACAATGTCAATTGACTACCACAACAATAATAATATTACAGGATGCAAATTAAATTGTCAAGGATGATAGACATTAAGATAAAATTTTACATCTTACTTTCTGTCAAATATTTGATTTATGTCATAAAAATTATTTTCATTTACTCACTCGTCACCCACATAAGTTCGTTTTAAAGAAAAACGTAAGTCTACTAATTTAATCTCAAGTAGTATTTTATAAAACTAAGCTGACTTATAGTCGATATAGATAGTTAATGAACAGTGCTATCGAATTCTTAGGTTTTCGCGATTATTACACTTATCAAATAAGCCATTAATATACCTAAATATAGAGTTGGAATATATTCATAATGCCGCGGATGCAAACAAATATGGCTGACTCACAGTGACGATATGTCCCCCAGATCTTTGAGGCTTAAAACTCTGAGTGGCACTGCAATTGTTTTGGACAGTCATGTAGCTTACCATCAGGCGCAAGACTTGTTCGTCCCGCGATATTATAAAGAAAAACCCACTCTTGACCTACGTACGGCCACAACTGCAAAATAAGACTTCACACAACTTTTCGGGGCAGAGGTTTAAAGATTCTACGAACAAAATTCGTCTATAACTTTTGCATAAGTCATTTGTAAAGTAAAAGCACTTTATTAAATACGTGACTTTATTAAATCATCAAGTCTTATTTAGCCATTGCAAAACGAATCGTAAGTGCACATGACTAATTTGCTGGTCTGTCAAAAACAACGTACTAATTTGCTGGTCTGTCAAAAAAAGCGTTCGGTTGCCAAAAGGGGTCGTTCGCCTTGACCCTATTTATAGCCCATTTAAAGGCTCGGACCGTTGAGTCGGTTAACAACGTCTGGTCGTATATTATGAAAATATTATACAATGTATACGAATATACACAGGGGAGTATAGAAAAATAATAACACTTGTATATTAGTAGGAGCAGAGCTTCTTCAGTAAGATTTCGTCGAGGGAAGTACTAGATAACCGCCGTTGTCGAGTGGCTTGCACGCCGGTTTTCATGGTGGTCAGTGTAGAAAAACTAACTTTTCTATATTGTCTCGGATACCAACGTTGCTTCCGATTTCCATAACACAAGTGCTTTAGCTACATACTTTGAGATCAGAGCAACGTATGCGATGTTGTCTAATATTGTTTATTACTGCCACCATATCTATTAATGCCGTATTGTAGGGTAAGTTGCTACAGGCATGTGGTTTTTGCCAACTTTGTCTCAGGGCGACGGGCGCAGCAGCAGTGCTCGTCAGATCTTTGCGGTCTAAAGCTCTTAGTAGTACAGCAACTATTATGTTGCTTAACACTAGGCGCACGACTTTTTCGTCTCATTACTTGATTATCATAACACTGTTGTACCATAATGGTTAATTTTAAATACTTTCTGAAAAATTGTCCAATTTCCTATTCATTCCTTTTGGGCGTACGGAAACAGGACGGAGTGTACGCACTTATAAGCGCTTGTTCATTGTAGTAAAAAAAAAAAATCCGAAGCTTGGTAGGTATTATTAGTTTTTTTTTATATATCAGCTTTGGAAGCAGCTACAGTAATAACGGCTTACGTCGCGCATCAGAGAAAATTGGTAGGCGTTTTGCTTAAAACGTGGATTTCTTTGGAAATGAACATATAGCAGTCACTAAAACCTAAGAACTCGACGGTATATTTAGTGTTAATGGTAGTGCATTGGACGAATACAAATTTTTTTTTTTGCTAATGCCGACTATCTACTTCGGTAGAGACACCATTTATATTTTTTTCGCTTAACTTAGTTTCGGTGAAGCTGTACCGGACTGTATGTATGTATAGGTTAAAGGGTGGGTGCTAACGACGAGTGAGCAAGACCAAAGCAAGGGTACTTACAGCTTATTAATTTATTAGAAAACGCGTATAGCTTTCAGAGCAAACAAAAGTCAAGAAAAAAGGCGCCAAAAACAATAAATTTAGAATTTAAATATAAAACAAACGTACAGAGACTATATTATAAAATATATACAAAGAGATTTGTAGCAACTGCCGCGATTCGCTACATAGGCATTATTTTTTATTTTTCTTTTACTATTCTGTACATTTGCGCGCGAAAATTTTAACAATTATTGACTATTTTTCCTACAGACAACATAGTAAACCTTTGACCTCAAAAAGGGCCACAGTTTGAAATTCAATATTTAGGCTTCGTCACGACCTGTTATTTATTATGCATGTCGTATGAGAAACGGCCGAGTAATTTCGTTCCGTAGTTTATGTAATTCTCGCTTCACTCGCTGCGCTTCGATAAAAATGTCGTTGATTAATATATTTAGGAATCCTCTATCCAGATTCAACAATTTCTTGGACATCAAGGAAACCGTTTTTAATTTGTTTGACGATATAAAAATGTTTCGATTTAATCTGCTAAGGACACGTGTATATCTAAATGTACAGGGTCAAGAGCACGTCAAACTTGACACTTACGACGCTTAAATCCAACTCTATGCCGCTTACGATAAGAACGGTCCAAAGTACAAAGTCTAAAGCTTGACGTGCTCTTGGCTGTACATAACATGTTAAGTGATTCATATTCAGACAAAATTGTCATGAAAGCCTACATAATATTTTTAGAATGCACTACCTAGCCCTGAAAGCCAAAGAGCCAAAGATACGGGTCTAGGATGGTACTTTGTCGCTCAGAAAATGCCGATTCAGTCGCACCTTAAAAATACTCGGGTTGTATGTGCTCGGAAATACAGTCGCAGGTAGAGAATTCCTTTCCCGTGCTGTGCGCATAACAAAAGATGACGAAAAGCGTTTAGCACGATTAAATGTAACATCGATCAAGTGGGGATGATATTTCGTCGTCCGTCTAGATGTCCGATGGTAAAAAAGTGCGGGTGGAATGAGCTGATGGAGCTCATCGACACACATTATGTAAGATAATGAACATATCCCATTCAAATGTAGAGCTGTATATTCTATAAGACCATAGGGTATCTAGAAAAATAGTTTAAAAACCCCTGTTACGTTTTTCATACAAAATTGAGGGGCATACATAACGTCCAGCTTTTATGGTTCGTGTCCCGCTGTCCCCAAAATACTTAACAATATCCCGCTTTGACGAAACAGGACACTTGGGACAATAATTAAAAAAAAATGTTGCGAATGCGAGAAATAATATGAACATATATAAAGCCAGCCCACTAGACTACACAACATTCATTCTATTTTTGAATTTATTATCATTAGACATTTTAGTTTTTTTTTAAATCATTAAACATTTCGTAACTATCTTATACATGTATTTTATTTTTAAAACAATAATAAATTTACAGGCGTCCCGCTCTGAGGATATAAAAAAAGGTCACGTTAGGCATACAGGAAACGTGTAATTATATTTAGTACATTTTGATGTACATTGGCTGTATAGAGCTTTTTGCCATTGTAGTTTGTTGGGTATTAGGAGGATATGGATTAAGTATGCCGTACTGTTAGATAGCAGCTTTTGTGAGTTCCCAGACATTTTGTCTCATTGCCCACTTAGACAAGAAAAAAAAATTGTACGCCCGCCACCACAAAAAATGATTGAACACCTGTGTTTTTGTATTAAGACAAAAAAATCACAAATAAAAAAATGTATATTTAGTAGTTTATAAAATAATTCAGGTTTTCTTTTCATATGTGATGGTACTGGACGCCCCCAACCAAACAATTGCTTCCGAGGTAACTACCGCCCCTCTAGGAATCTTCAGTGCCCGCAAATTTTTTACCGAACCGAAGTACCTAAGTTTTTCAATCTCAGACTAGCCAAAGTCTACGAACCACGTTTATACTGTTTGCTTATTAATTTAGATAAGAGTTATGTAAATAATCGTAGACAGGTGGAAAAACAATGTTTAAGGAAATTCGCAATCACTTAAGTTGTATTATAACCGTTTGAAGTGGAATACAATAAAAGATTATCTTTTCTTCCATTTCACTGTCACTATCGAATGCAAAACAAACAAAACACTCAAAACTCAAGCTCATTTTGTATCTTTATTTCAAACATATGCAAATTACTCTTATTAAAACCGTTACATTTATTAAACTCTACTAATTCGTAAGGCAGATTCCATTGAGAAGAACCTGTAGGTGTTGCTCTTTGTAAATAAAGTTTTGTGCGTATTTATCATTTAGATACAATATTTATTTTAAATGTCATAGATTGAGGCAATCTGAAAGAGATAAACGTGCTACTGCCATATATTTTTGTCATCTCAATACACAGGAGTTGTGTGATTGGTTTCACTATACTTTCAAAACCTCGAAAATGGATTTTAACGAAAATCTTAGATTGCTTTTTGAATAATAAACCGTTGTTCCTTAAATGAATTTGTGACTTTCTGAAGACGACTGTCGTTTTTTGTAAGTTGTTTTAGCAGTTCCACCTCATCCAGGAATATAATATGAGAGCTGAGATTGACAAAGGGACATAAAAAATATAAAATGGAGTGTCTATAATGTGTCGCAACTTTTTAAACAAATATTGAGCTTCGTATACTTACTTGTTCTCAGTAAGGCGCCCACTGTCCGGACAGCACGGCTGGGAATTTTGAGGTGACGAATAGTCTTTACTAGTAGTAGAGCTCATTGTGAAAGAGTTCGTCCAGGGAAGTACTGCCGCCTTACCTTCTGCCTTCAAGCAATAATGTTAGCATTACTGTGTTCCGGTCAACTTATGTCTCAGTGTGTCGGGCGCAGTGGCAGTGCCCCTTAGATCTTTGCGGATTTAAAGCTTTGAGTGGCACTGTTATGGACAGGACAGGCGTGTAGCTTACCATCAGGCGCACGACTAGTTCGTTCCGTCACTTGACATTATATATAAAAAAATGATATTCCTTAATAACGTATCTGCGGTAGACTTAGGGATATCGAGCCGGCAGCCGATAATTCCGGCTCCGGAATTCTTCGGCAGGATTCCGAGCGTTATCCATCCAAAATCTTCTTGGATCTCTTTTTCTTCAGGGAAACTACCATTTTTGTATATACAACTTATAAGACATCAGCTTGCAACGTGACAACAGATCTGAAGAGATGCTAGGCGCGAGCACAATGTCGCGACGTTATGCTTCGGCATAGCATGCCCAACTCGCCATGCCGTCTTTCAAATGGGCGCGAGCCCTAAATCTGTTAATAAAAACAATAGGTACATAGGTGTCAAACTAATTATAAGTACTAAATTTAAGGGTGAATTAACGCATAAACTGATAACCACAAATATACCGACCACCTTTGAACATACCAAGGAAGCAGCGTATGCTAAGCTTCCGAAAACTCGGTTTCATTGGTGATTCAGTGACACGTTCCAAGTACCAGGCAAGCAGATACTCGAACACGTGTTTAGTGACGGTTAACGACCTCACGCTGGCTGTACTGACATGCGGTGACATACTGTGTCGGTTATTGCGATTCCAAACAAGTCCAAAAAAAGAAAAACGCGAATTGATCTGCTTATATACGTTTACATGGCCACAGTGATGGCTGACAGCAGTAAAAGCAACTTGCGATATATTTTTGTCGCGAAGGTTGCGGTGACTAGTTACCAGGACACACCCGGACACTCCATACAACGGTCGAAAATTATCTACTACTTACTATGTACAGCAAGGCGCTATCTGCACACGCGCGAATGTGTGCGTGAAGTGGCAGGGTTTACCTACCCATCACTTGCTCGTACTATTACGTTACGTATACGTAGGCAATATAGCGAAAATTCTGACGCAAATCTGTTATATATAATTATATTATTGAATCCTAATGATTACACGTGGTCATTACGTATTTATGTCGATATAATATTATATTTTTATTAATTCACTAACTAGAATAATATTGAAGATTTGTTTAAAAATTATATTAAAAGCACTTAAAATGTTATATTTTGGACAGGTACCTTTAAATAAGGTAACCAAAGTATTTGAAATTGCGTGTCCAACTTTATCATTACCTAGTTAATAATTAGGTATATTCACCAAAGTATTTGAAATTGCGTGTCCAACGTTATCATTACCTAGTTAATAATTGAAATTGCGTGTCCAACTTTATCATTACCTAGTCAATAATTAGGTATATTCACCAAAGTATTTGAAATTGCGTGTCCAACGTTATCATTACCTAGTTAATAATTGAAATTGCGTGTCCAACTTTATCATGATCTAGTTAATAATTAGGTATATTCACTACGTAATATTTATCGGCAATACAAATTGAAAATTCTAGAATCCTTGTCTAGCTCATAAGTTATGGCGTCTTATTATATTGATATAATAAATCTGTATTATATATTACTCTGCACTAAAGAAAACAATAACTGAATGAGTCTCAGACATTAGTTTTTTTTACTTTGTTTCATCTTTCAAAAAACCCGTTTCGTTCCCGAATTTTTAAATCCCGTTTAGATGATTATAAACAGCCGTACACAGCACAATTCACGACCATTATAAATAGTAACGTAAAATGATGTTATATATTAACGTACAAATTTTGTAATGAATAAATGAAAACTATATTCAAACATCAAAGCCGTCTTAGCGCGAAAACGGCTCAATCGACAGCCTTGTACTCGTTCAGTCAATGTGACCGTCAATGTGCGGTACGTGGTGCGGTATCTAAAGTTAGGGAGGGGCGGAGAGTATCCGTTCTCATTACTTATTTGTTCTCTGACCAGGACACCAGAAGTCACATAGTGTATATCGAGTTCTTAGGTTTTCGCGATTGTTACACATAGGAAATGAAACTATTTTTCCGGATTTAAATCGCGTATATTTGTTTTTTCAAACAAACCGACGTTTTGGGCCCTTTACAGTTACTATATATAGTTATTATAGTGAAAAAATAGGGTGGTTTGCATCAATATTAGACATAACTGGTTGAAGACTGTACCACCTCAGTCAACCGTGACCATGGGACCTGTCAAGGGTTCGAAACGTCGGTTTGTTAAAAAACAAATATACGCGATTTAAATCTGGAAAAATAGTTTCATTTCACATAGTGTAGTCGTGAAATCTTGTATTTGTTTATGATGCCCTATCTTTTGCACAAATTACATGAATACAAAATTACTTTTAGCAAAAATTTCTGCGTTGTACATGCCACGTCTAAACAGATTCACTACCGAGGGGGAGCGAGGAATGTGAGAAATGTGACGACTCTGACAATTCACGCACTCAGCGGTTTAGTGCAATATTGCAACCTATCGCCAGTTAGGATAGAATTCAGATTACCTAGCACTAAAATAAATTTAATTTTGTTAACATATAGATACCATATCTGTTTCTTGAACATTTTTGTAGGCTTTTTTGAACATTCGAAGAGAGTGAGTTTTCTGTACTGTTCTGTACTTACGTGTCAGAATGTTTCAAAAACTTATAAATAGTGTTCATTGCATTTAAAAAAAATATTGTTCTAAATTTGCATATTAAAAGGCGTCGAAAATTTATCTTTCAAGTTACTTCAAGTTGTATTTTCAAACGAACAATGTGCGCGTAATTTGCCGTAAAATTATGAGGGAATTTGCACTGAGTGGTAAAGCTAAAATATTATCTATTTTTGTCACCAGATAACCCTGCAGACTGCCTACACATGCGGATATCAGGTTTATGATACACGTGGTACTGTGATGGAGATGTCGCGCCAAGGGGGAGCGGAGGGGGAGAGTCTGCTGCGGCTGGACCAACGCGCCACCGTCATGCCGCACGGGACACACGCACCAGGTAATTTATCCTCTAACATTTTAAAATACAATAATAAACAAGCTAACAACGCTTAAATTATTATATTTTTGTTTATGTAGTAATACACTTAATTTTGTTTATGTAGCATTAACATTAATTGACCTTATCAAAGTACGTGCATAAGTTCGCAAAAGATGCTGGCTATTACCATAGTGTGCGTTTGTACAGGCCACGCGACCGGCAGCGCACACACATACAAACAGCGCTGCTACGTTTGTGTGGAGTTATCACACTTGTTTCATTAAACTACGCTGTTACGCATAACAATTTCGTATCGCTGTAAATAATCGATGAAGATACGGTGTAAAGAAACTGCGCCTGCGATCGTATAAGACATATACTTTTGGTAGTGTAACTATCATAAAGAATAGTCAATGGTACACCGACTATTAAAGACCCGACTGACCGTATTTAGGTTGGTCGGGTAAAAAATAATAAACACTCGTATTTAATACAGGAATGCTAAAAAAAGTTTGAATATCAATGCTCACATGAACTACTGGCCATACAAACGTTTAAAAACAGGACATTTGGTTTGATAATCTCAGACAGAGTACTAAAAAATCCGACCTCAAAAGACATTCATTCATTTTCTTCAAATTTAAATAGGACCACAAACGAGGTACCCTCTTTCAAACAAAAAAAGAATCATCAAAATCGGTTCATAAAGAGTTATCGTGTAACATACATTGTTATCACATATAAAATAAAATATCGCAATTAAAGAAAATTGGCTTTCGTACTAGGAGCCACAATTATACTATGCAAATACAACTAATTAAGAGTCCATACTACCTCAGTCCGAATTAAAATTTTTTCCCGTAATATGGTTCATTTTGCTTAGATCGAGCGGCGGGGACACTGGTTTTATTTCAGATTTTTACAAACGAAGTTAACGCCGTTTGAAAAATGTATATCGCATAGTGTAAGTGTTCTATTTAGTTCAGGTAATATAATATACGTAAAGTATCTATTAAATACAGCGGTTTTCTTGTAAAAGTTTGAGGTAAGTTTGTGTTTTTTTTTATCGTTAAAATTTGTAGGAATCGTGTTTCCACACCGTATGGTACTCAGTGTACATCCTCAGTTTTAGTATATGTTTTTTTCAAAGTGATTGATTCAACGCTCACTGTTATGCGGAGTCAACCAAAGCTATTTGAGTTAGTATAGACTCTTAAGGAAGTCGATCCCGGATCCTTCCCGAGAAGGCCACCGTGGGGTTTTAGCCGGTAGAAGTCCGGCATAACCTCCCGCTGCCCCCGCGGCGGAGAGGTATCCTCGGAGGATTTCCCCACGCAAAAAAAATAAAAAAATAAAAAAGACTCTTAAGGAAATCGTGTCGGTACGCTCGCGCTGCTGAATACATAGATCAGTGGAATTATTAATTCTTGACACTTGATTGTGTAATGTAATAAAGTTTGCGTATTTAGAAATTTCAGTTTTTTAATAAAATTAATTTATTATTTATTTGTGAAGAAACTATTCGACACAAAGCGTTTAAAAAATAGGTGTCAATAGTAAATTTTACCGGAAACAGAAGCGGAAGCTAAACTCTATAAAGATCTCAACTAAATAGACTAGTGAAATAAACAGGGCTTGTTTTTGCTTTCATAATTGTACTTAAGGCTCAACTCACACTGGCGCAGAGTCGAAGCGTCGCGTCGCGTCCTGTTTTTCAACTACAACGCATGGCGACGCGCGTCGTGCGGACGCCCGCATTAGCGCGCCCGGATTACAGTTCAGAGACTTTTAAACATTCTCGAATGGCGCTCATGCTCGACAGTACACAATGGTTGATATCGATCTTATTATAATTTTATTGCTCTTATATCTGAAGCTGAAGAGAAAGAAACTAAAAGTATATCCGACACTGAAGGGAGAAAAATAAAACGGAAATTTTGGGTTCACGAGTTATGGAGGAAAAGACGTACACTTGGCGAATTCAAAACACTCTGTAGACGATTTAAGCCTAGATTCAAGACATTTTTATGATTATTTTGATATATGGACATTCATATTTTTGGATTAAGTAAATTAATTTTTCGTCTTCATCCATTGTCGCGCACTCGTCTCGTCGCACTTCGGCATTCGGTGCTATGTCTGGTGTGGTCGGCGTCTGACGCGTCACTGCACGCGAGTAACGCACAGCGACGCGCGAAACCGCTCGACAATAACCAAGAGTCGACGCGCGATTCCATATTTGCATAACACAAATTTGTACCTTAATAACAGGAAAATAGAGATGAATATGCTGTAGGCGAAAAACATGACGCGTCGCGACGCTGCGACTCTGCGCCAGTGTGAGTTGAGCCTAACTGCTAAACGCGCGCACCAAAAAAAATCTAAATCTATCGCGAAAATTATAAACTTCAGAAACGGAAATAGCTATATCACATTATTAATACATATAATGTTTTATAGTAATTCAAACCTACAGTCAACGTTGAAAACTCCATAACGTCGACGTTGACCTTCTGACTGAAAACCTCCCAACTAACAATTTGAATGTTGCATAATTGTCAAGTAAACGTTTTACATTTTGTGTTCGGGTGTGTAGAATTAGGCGCCTTGTGAAGGTTTATGAAATGAAATTTGGGCCCAAATTATACGACATTATTGTCACTTAGTAGTTACGTAAAAGTCAGTCAACGACCGTTTTACCGTTTTATATATAATTTAATTAAGTTAAACACTTTTCAAACAGACCCGACTTTTCTGGTTATATTGAGATAGATACGTGACATGCCAGTTGAATTGGCGCATGGCGGTAAGAAATGCCTGAAAACGTTTCACGACGTCTCAACGACAACCTTTTTGATACTTTTCCACAAAAGTTTTGACACATTCAGCAAAATAATTTCCATCATAACAGAAATTTTTGCAATGTAGTTATTTTTTTTAGGAAGAAAATAATATGTGTATGTGTAGTTTAAAATATAGTAAATACATGTCGCATGTAGATAAGAGTTTAAATTAGTTAAATCACACTTCTCTTGGATGCTACATAACTCTTATAAAATATATTTCAACAAGTTTTGCTTTAACAAAAATTTGTTATAATAAAATATGTAAAAATGCGTGGCCGTGGCGACGATTTTAAGGCGACGAATTAAGATACCTTTAGGCTCAAATTCTATTGCGGCGGAACGGAATGGAAGCGCATGCTCGAGAATGGTCAAAAATTTTGGTTCGTATATAGTTTGTACGTTACACAATTGACCATAAAGTTCATTATACTATGTACAATATCGTTACAAAAATTCTCTTTCATTCTGTTCCGCCACAATATAAATTGAGTCTTACCTAGACATTGCTACTATTGCTACTTACTGTGCCATGAATGTCACGAAAATGGTTTTTGTTTTTTGTTATATCATTTTAAAGCTTACAATAAATAGTACAAAACAAGCATAATAAACCTATAACGATTTCCCGCACACTGTGCGATATTTTTTTTATTTTTTTTTTTACACACTCAACATAGCCCCGCACTAGGGAAACCCTGTGTCGCGGGTGCCATGGACACACACATAGACAACCACAGATTACACCCAAACTCACGAGAGAAATAAATGTAGGTCATACAAATATTTCTCTCGGCCCGGGAATCGAACCTGGGACCTCTGCGTGGCAGTCCGGCATGGTAACCGTTCGGCCACGGAGGTAGTTTTTAATCGAGAAATATAAATAGTTTTTGTTTCACTATAGTTTTTCAACGTTGAAGAAATCAAGACAAACGAGGCTGAAAATAAAATGTCAAAATGTAAGTCGTGTTACATTCAAAAACAAATATTTGCAATGCCTGTTCACTGAATTGAACTGTATTTCAAAAAATTCACATCTGTTTTTTCTCCAACTTCTTTCAAAGTTTTATGATTGGAACTTATAACGTATATTTAGATTGATGTAAATTATCAATTGGTCGCGACAAAAAAATTGGCGAGTCCAGAATGAGTATTGTCCTTTAATTTTCACAACGGATGGTATTGGCACGTATTGGTTTCCACGTAGAAATAGTTTTATAGGCTACTACAGAACGCGTCCAACTATTTTTATTACTTTTTTTGTTGTCATACTTCTTTATTGAAGTAAGATAGTTACAGAAATTTATCAATATCGTTTAACTTACATACTAAATCAATGTTAAAACACTTTATCTGGCTAGCCAATGGTATTTTGTTTGACCTACCTGCCTCTTAAGTGTCGTGGATCGAATCTTGGCTTGCACCTGAGTTTTTCGGAATTTATGTGCTAAATTTTAATTTTAAATTTACATTCTGCTTTTCGGTGAAGAAAAACATCGCGAGGACACATGAGGAGCACACATCTGCAATGAAATTTAATGATGTCTCTGAAATTCCCAAACCACATTCGGACCCGCGTGGGAACTACAGCCAGAGGAGGTCTGTTCCCAGTAGGGGAGCTACATATAGGGTTATTTTTAAAATGCTAATAACCTGATTGGACTATTACCAATATCATAAATAAATAAATATTACACAACAGCACATACGTTGCTCTAATTCCAAACCAAGTAGCTAAAGCTCTTGTATTATGGAAATTGGAAACAACGACGATACCACAAACACCCAGACAATATAGAAAAGTTACTTTTCTACACTGACCCGGCCGAGGATCGATCCCGGGACCTCTGAGATGGCGACATGAAAACCGGTGTGCAAGGCTTTCGACCACGGAGGCCGTCAAATGAACAACAACTTTTGTTCCATGACTTTTAATAATTATTTTCGACTTTATTTTTATATTAAAATAAAAATATTTCAATAGACTACTCTAAACGCTGATAGCTCTGTTAGAAAAAAAGGAAGCGCCAGCGTAATTAATATCACTTTGAAAGTTCAAACTACTTTACTACCAAATGCAGATCTAAGAAGTGTTAGATAGTACAATGATGGTGAATTTATTATGTTTTATAAAAAGTAATGGAACAAAACTTGTTGTTTATAATGTTAAGAATATAGTCCTCGGAGGTTAGTATTTTACAAATTTCCTGCGAGATTTCTCTTTTCATATTCCGATAGTGGAGACATAATATGCCCATCGTTCCATTGCCTCCTATTTTCATAGAAAATATTGTTTTCGTTTCAATAAAGCAATAAAATACGAGAGCAGAAAACGCAATACTCGCTATCAAGAACCTTGTAACGAGATGTATACCGAGGCCAGGTTTAATCCGCTAAGCGGTGATAAGCAAACGAACCATACAAAATGTTGTTATTTAGTGCTACTTTGTATCCCTCGTGTAGGTGAAAAATGCTACACCTGGCTTTTTTTTAAATATTACTGTTCGTAGAATTACGGCTTTTGTGAATATTTTGAAAGACTTAGACCTTTGTAGCCGCCAGCCGTTAGTTATCCAATGCGCAGCGGGAAGTGAGCGTTCCTACAGCTCAGGTACGGATCTATTGGAAAATAGGGAGGGTACTGTACGAGGGGCGTTCAATGTATTCTCGGTATAGGTATGAAATAATAGGCAAAAAATTCTAAATAAAATTTATTTTTTAATATAGTCTCCCATAGCCTCAATACACTTATTTGATCAAGCAAATACTTTTCGATGCCTTCGAAAAATATATAATCACTGGGGGCCAGGTCAGGGCTGTAGGGTGGATGAGTGATTTCTTCAAATCCACAATCCCTCACAGCAGCCTTGGCAACGCGCCCTGTGTGAACCGGCGCGTTGTCGTGAAGAAGCAAGACACCAGCGGTCAATTTTCCAGGTCTTTTTTCCTTTATAGCGTCCTTCAAATTTCGTAGGCTGTTTGCGTAAGCTGCGGCAGTAATACTTTGACCCATTTTTGTGTATTCGATCAGTAAAATTCCCTTAAAATCCCTAAACACTGTGGCCATGAGTTTTCCGGTGGATGGGCAGACTTTAAACTTCTTCGGTGGGTCTGTTCCTTTTTTATGCCACTGCATGGACTCTTGCTTACTCTCAGGATCATAGTGACGAACCCACGTTTCATCACCGGTGACAATGAATTCAAAAATTCCACTCGGATTTTCGCTACACAGCTCCAAAAACCCCTTACTGCACTCAACTCGAACTTGTTTCTGAAGCGGCGTGAGCATTCGCGGCACCCGTCTTGCACTGATTTTTGAAAAATTCAGATGTTCATGAAGGATAGTGTGAGTGGTACCCACGGATAACTTAGTCTTTTCTGCTAATGTTTTCACTCTGATACGGGCATCTTCCAATACAAGTTTCTCGACAATTTTGACGTTTTCTTCAGAAGTGGCACTTACCGGCCCTCCAGCACTGGAGTCGTCTTCAATACTCTCTCTACCCCGTTTAAATTCACTAGACTACTTCTGAATAGTAGATAATGAAGGAGCAGAATCTTGATAAACAGCCACCATTTCTTCAAGAATAACTTTTTGACTCTTTCCTTGTTTTGTAAGGAATTTGATCACTGCGTGGTGCTCGATTTTCGTCAACATTGTGGCGTCTGTCATTGTAGTTGTCTTCTCGTATTGATAACTTGAATACTAATGATGACAATTACATGAAATTTTATATTTATACCCTTAAAGAGTGTCTTTAACTAATGAGGCAATTAATTTACTCTTATCATTAGTTGATCACCCCCATAACGAGAATACATTGAATGCCCCTCGTACGTGCACCCGGGGCGGCTCACCCGATGCACTAGCCTCTTGAGAACCGGATGTAGTCCGTAACAAAGGTCTGGGACAACTCTGTACACTGGCTAGTCTGGTTGTGAACATTTCTGAGACATTATCACACTTTTAAAAATCACCTTTCTAGCTCCATTCTGCCCTCAGAACGAAAAAAGGCACAACTGCTGTATAAAGTACGCGTACGAGCGCAGCACCATACTGTATAACGCTGTCTCAAGCTTTCATTCTCTTTCATTTGCTTTTTGTACAAATTGATTTGGAATTGGAAATAGAAAGTAATTATAATTCGGTACAACTGTCAGAGTTTACGATGGGTTGTTCATTGCTTCGCTAGCGCTAGACTTTGAAAAATCATAATCATTTTGAAAATTCACGCCCTCTGATTTATATTTGTATGTGTTGAAATCTGCTTTAATGTAGATATAGTTTATAGTTACGAGTTTTATCTTTAATACATTAAGTTCTTTTTCCACACAGTAATATGTTTAACTATGACCGTTATCAGACAGGAAATGCCAAGGCTATTACTTAACCCCCGTTACAGATACGTTTGAATGACATCGATAAGTTTCCCTATATTTTATTTGGAGGTTATTTGTGAATTTAGGCTGTATCCATTATAGTGCTGCAAAACGTTCTAAATTTAAATACAATTTCACGTAGATCACCAAGCTTTTCAAACTCATTCAAATTATCGTTATTCCGTAAGTTAGCAAATTACATTTGAAATCGAGTCTATTTCTCATTCGTAAGGTAAATTCCCTTGAGAAGAATGAGCAAGAAACTCTAGGAGTTGCTCTTAGTGAATATACATTCGAATACATTTATCGAACACTGTATTTGTTTCAAACATCTTAGATCGAGAATACCTGCAAGACCTAAACAGGTTTTAAAGTATCACGGATTTTTGTCATCCAAGTACGCAGAAGCTGTATAACTTTGCTTCGTATGCGTTCCTGAGATACCGCTCCTGTACGCCTTCTACCGGCTAAAACCTTAAAGTGACCTTCTCCGGTACTCTAGCGGGAGGGTTCCGGGATGATTATGCCTAGTTCAAGCTGCCAAATTAGTTTCAACAGGCACGGGCGTGACTATTGCGCGCACTAATGTTTATAATAGCTCTATAATCTGAGATAAGAGAAAAGTTTGACTGCTCTCACGAGTTTTGTGTATTTGCATGCATTGACATATATATACACACATATAAGGCTTACAGGTCTAAACACTCAAATAAAACGTAACTTATGTATAAAAAAACCGACCGAATCACAAATCACAAGACCGAATCACAAAGTAATCATGTAACATACATACAACATACCCACATGCAAAAAAATACAGTCGAATTGAAGACCTCTTCCATTTTTGAAGTCGGTGAAAAACTAACGTTTATGAAGAGATTATGGTGGGCGAGGTAAACTAAAGTGGAATGGCTGGAAAATGAAGTCCGCGTAGTCTAGAGAATGCATTTTGTGTTAAATTTTGCACGTGTTGAAAAGCACACACTTAAGCTGTTAAGCTTGACGTGCTCTTGACTGTACATTCCTTAAAACTATTTAAAGTCAAAATGAACAGCCACCATCGTAAAATGAAAAAAATTGTGTATTTTACCGTGTCACTGCAAATTGATACTTAACAGGTTTCACTTTTTATGTATCGACTGTTATATTTTTAAATTTTATAGCATATTTTATAAACTCTGTTGCGTTTCATACTTTGTTTACTCTGCGTCAGGCAAATAAGTATTATCATTACCTAGACGCGCGTGTATATAATCTTTGTTAAAATCTTCACTTTCTGTCTGAGATTGACAAACGCTTATCTATTTTTAGTTGATTAAAAAATTGTTTATTACACATACATTTCTCTTACGTATTCTTTGTTACAACGAACAATCAATGTTCCTAAAAATTTAATGAGTGCTTGGTCCAAATAAACTATACTTAACATTTTTGTAGTAAGTCAAAGAATTATTGGATTTACATTTAGATATCAGATAATCTAAATATATAATAATATAGAAGCAGTAAGAGCTCCTTGTGAAAGATTTCGTCCTGGGAAGCACTGTCACATTACCCATTTCTAGAGGTGAGCGTTTAAACGAAAAGTAGGTACTTAAAAAAGTAGCTTTTTAAAATAAGCATTTAAGCACGCTTTGCAATTTAAGCGTAAGCGTTGGTCACTTGAATAATCAACAATTTGATTTTTTACAACGTTCTTATGTTTCAAATAAAAATAAACTAACTTATCTTAAAACTTTTAGTGGTCTACTCTTGTCTTTCGCCATCAACACAACGTTGCAAGCTTTTTTTAACTTAAAAGTCTATGCGCTTAAATGCTTTTCTAAACGATTTTGTAAGCTTCAAAAACTATAAAGCGTTTATGTGAAAAGCGTATATAAAGCACACTTTTTTAAAAGTACAATGTTTTAATGTTTAAAAAATAAGCATTTTTTCCATTTCTACCTATTTCTGCCGTCAAGCTGTAACGTGAGCATTACTGCGTTCCGGTTTTTTTTATATAATATCAAGTGCCGGGACGAACAAGTCGCGCGCCTGATGGTAAGCTATACGTCTGTCTATAACAGTTGCAGTGTCACTTAGAGCTTTAAATGACAAAGCCCTTCCAAACCTGTACCTCCAAACCTTTAGTAGCAGTAGAGCTCCTTGTGTAAGAGTTTGTCTAGGGTAGCCATCTTACCTATTTCTGCCGCCAAGCGGTAATATTTTGAATGGTTAAGGGTGAAATTACTGCACGTGGGACTGGTCAACGTATGTCTCAGGGTTACGGGCGCAGTGACAGTGACTCTAAGATCTTGGCGATTTAAAGCTCTGAGTGGCACTGCAACATTTATGGATAGGCGTGTCGCTTACCACCAGGCGCACGACTTTTTCGGCTCGTCACTTAATAGGTATACATATACAAAAAAAAAACACTTAGTACAACAGTTTTGCTTTTGTTGGTACAAAAATACTATTTGTAATTTAATCGCCTACTTCAAAGAAAGCCTTTCCTAGCTAGTGAGATGAAATATACGTATGAGAAATATATATACACATTTGAGCCGACTCGCCATGGACCGCGAATAATGAGACTAACAGAAACGTAATCGGTGCACTGTTTTGCATACTTGTGTAATACGTGTGATGTTTGTTTGAAATCGATGACTCAGTTGTATATTTGTAGATGCATAAAAGGCATTCGCAGGGTTACGTAGTTTCGCTGAATATGAGGTCATAACTGTATTTATTTTGTCTATGGTTCATGAAAATATAACATAGACAGTTGGACTTTATTGAGAGGAAATACAGCTCTATACAACAGTATTTACATGGCATTTGTTATATTGCATATTTGTTATATGACATATTGTTACCTATTTCTGCCGCCAAACTGTAACGTGATCATTATTGCGTTCCGATTTTGAAGAGTAAGAGTGCTGGTGAAAGTATAGGCACATGCGACTTGTCAACTTAGGTCTCAGGGTGACGTTCGCAGTAACAGTACCCCTCAAATCTTTGCTTATTTAAAACTCTGAGTGGCACTGCAACTGTTATCACCACCAGATTCACGACTTGTTCGTCGTGTGACTTGATATCATGAAAAATATGCTGACAATGTTTCACCTTTGAATAGCTAAGGTTCAACTCACAATGGCGCAGAGTCGAAGCGTCGCGACGCGTCATGTTTTTCGCCTATAGCGCATTCATCTATATTTTCCAATTATTAAGGTACAAACTTGTGTTTTGCTAATGCGAGCGGCGACGCGCGTCGCCTAGCGGTGGAGTTGAAAAACAGGACGCGACGCGACGCTTCGACTCTGCGCCAGTGTGAGTTGAGTCTAATAAGTCTATTGTTTGGCGGAAGTAGATGCCAGTATTTTGGTTCAACGATTAGAAAGTACTTTCAGTAATGTAAATACATTCACCATCTTCTACAATATAAATTGACGTATCGTACAATAGAGGTCTTGACAAGCATATGGGAAAAGCTCAAAATGATGCTAAAAATGTGAAATCAACAATATTTATTTGTGACGTCAGACTTTAGTGCCATACCAACTTATCACCGTTGCTGTACTAAAAAGACGCAGTATCCCTTTTGACTTTAACCATTAATTTCTCGCACGGAAGAAAGAAAAGAATGGAAATAGCATCAAGCAACATTTGTGTCAAAACCGGTGTCGCCACACGCACACATTTGAAAACATAATCTTACATTAGTACTAAGATAACATAATTTTGATTGGTTATAAATTATCAAACGAAAATAGACAATAATAAAAACATTTGGTAAAAAAAAAATTGAAACTTATTTGGATCTAATAAGGTTTTATTATTGCTAGTCACATAAAAGCTAAGAATCCTATGAACATAAACTTCTTGGAAGAAAAGCAAAAAGTTGACAATGTACAGATAGGGATGTGACATTTAATTAATATCGACATTATGTTTCATAACTAGCGGAATATTGAAGTAGGCATTGCTTGCTTTATACTTGCTATAATTAGCGTTAATCACGGAGTATGTGCAAACGGCATTTAAAGCAATTTCTTCGAGACTAGCGTAGCTGACTTTTACACGCACACAGTTGTTACCAAATACGCGTAAGGTTTTACTGCACGCAAATATTAATTGATATTAGCTACGCAGGCGCGTGTGTATACGTAGCTACATGCTACAATCATAGTATTAATGATTTATTATGCTGTCATCGTACTTTCATTAACCTACTAGATTTCCAGTCAATCCGATCACTGGAAGGGTTGAAATATTAAAACACAGTCATCATAAAAATCTTTATTCTCCCTGAAATATGATATATTTGTTCAACAATTACCTTTTTCTGAACTGACTAAACATGACTACACCTATGGCGTCGACGAACTTGTCAAGAAAATGAAGATACTTATTTCCGAAGGCGAAGAAGCATATCATTTGTTTCATGAAAACTTGACGAAAAATAACTGACTTCAGAAATGTTTTCACATTTAGATGTGGTCTATAATTTGCGACTCTGAGTTTCATGTCATATATTACCGGATTAACCAAATGATTTATTTCTTAATGATTTTTATTCATATGTATATAATTTAATGTGATGTCATGAAATGCCTATAGCAAATGGTGCTACATTTAGTAGGTACCCAGCTTTTACTGCCTGTTGCTTCAGCCCATTTTCTCCTTTAAAAAGGATCCGGCGGGACACTAAAAAAATTAATACAAAAACTGCGATTGTAAAGTATGCCTGTGATAAAACTAAGAACTCAAGCGGATGAATGTGACGTATAATAAGCAAGTAGGGAGATAGGAATCATGTAGATGGGGGAAAGAAAATGTCCAATCTCATAAAGATGAAGTGTTCGTGGAGACGAACTTACGTGCATTGTAAAATTATCGACACTGTACCTCTTCTATCTATATTTCCTTTTTTTTCATTAATGTATCGTTTTTACTTAAATTGAAAATTTAAAAAAACTATTGCGAATGTGGGGACCAAACATTTAAGTAATTAAAATTGTTAGATTTTAAATACCTGTAAACAATTTATGTTTACACATTAGTACCTACCGCTATAATAAAAAAAATGTTGAACTAAACATATCGATAATTTGATTACAACACGCGGACCCAGTACCAAGTGTAATAAGTACGACACTAGTGCAAGCAATTCATTGAGCGTCATTAAAAATTTTCTTTGGACGATGGCGATGGCTAGCAACTAATGTATATTGTTATTACCCAGTTGCAGGAAAATAGTTTTGTTTCGAAATTATAGTATCGTATTGTTGAAAATATTAGAAAATACAGAGTTTTAGTACTTACCGATGAAATGAAATCACCCCTGAGGATTTTTTAAACTTTGGCTTCTTACGCGACATGATATAATTGCACAATTATATCACGTCGCGTAAAAAGCCAAAGTAATTATATATATAATATAATTATATATATAAAGATTTCCATTTTTTCCACAAAATAATCATGTATCACATTTGAACGACTACTGACGCGCTGTTGACACTCATATCTGGTGATA
>NW_020653900.1:11764476-11796579 GCF_003589595.1 Hyposmocoma kahamanoa
AAATACAAAGCGGAAACTTTTAATTACACTTTTCATTATTTGAAGGTCTATCTAGTATTTAATGGCAAGTAAAACATAGGGTTTCTCGACATAATTTATATCTCGAGTTTCGAGAATTTTCGTGTCTGATTACTCGAGTAGTTCGAGAAATGATGAATTCGTTAAAAAATCAACTCTTTTTTTCTTTACTAGAACAGCAATATACATAATTAAATCAACGGTCCTTTTAATTATTTAGCCATCACTGGCACTTTCGAAAAGACAAAGCAGTCTAGACTGCTTATGAAAGACACGGATTAAACATATGAGAGTTGTTACTTATTTTAAAAACTACTAAGGTGCAATGCGTGCTACTACATCTTGAGATCATTACAGTAAATAACACAAATAACAATTCGCAATAAACAGTTTTTTCGCCTACGTGTATTTATTTCACAGCCCTTTAAAAGTTGTGCATCCATGATGTTTTAAATCAATCGCTCGACGCTAGATGGCGTATAAGTCAACTTGAAACGCGCTATTGAAGTGTTACGTTCCACAAGACACGTTGAGCAAAGAAATATATTTCGCATTTGCAGACGGACGTAAGGGTATCTAATTAAGATACCCTTGAGTCCTTCTTAATTTACAAAACTGAATAGTTCAGGTATGCCTGGACGACTGTTGCCAGATTAGGCGATTTTTCGCCACTTAGGCTACTTTGAGGGGTCGCGCGGCAACTAAAAAAGTGATCGGCGATGTTTAGGCTATGTTTGAAATAGGAAAAGGCGATTTTAGACTACTTAATAAAATGTCTGGGGAATTATAAATTTTATTGGGGATTTTGTGGGGAATGGAGTTGTAAAATAACTCATTTGGGGTTCGAGTATTTCTACGTGTGGGGAAATAAGAGAGTTCATATTCCCCAATATCCGGCAGCAAGTGGAATGACTTGGGCGAATATCGGCTACTTAACACACATAAATTGGCGAATTCTTTCCTGGCCCTGGAAGAGCTCATGATAAATTTCAAATAAAATTTCGCACATAACTTTCGAGAAACTTAGATTTGTGAGCCCGATTTCGAACCCACAGCCTCTGCTTGTAGGTGAAACTAGGCTACCGCGGCTATTTATATTATTATAAACAACAATAGGATTAGTTACTATTTATTATCTTTACTTATTTCTCATCAATATTGATGAGAAATAAGTTTCTTCAGATTATGGATTTCGGATTTCTTCTTCTTCTTTTTGCTTGATAAAACTTCATGAAAAATTTGACAATGAACATCAACTATCACAAAAATGACAACGTCATTATTGCATATTATATGTGAAACTTAATTAATATCTGAAATATTGCTATAAATTAACAAAAAAATGTAGAAAAAAGTATTCAAATGAAAATGTGATATTTCATTCTACTTAATTGAGTTTATGAATGATAGGAATCTATCTACTACATGTGATATATTTGTTATTTTTGAAACTTTGAAAAGTCACAAAGTTTTGTGCCTCGTACAGCCGTACTTCGTACTCGTTGTACATCCCCTCGGATCGAAATTAAATTGCGTAAGTCGCCTTTCAATGAGATTCAATTACGTTCTCAATCGTTTTGTAACATCGTTGCTAGTTCGTAAGCTAATACTTTATGAAAATAATAATAGATTCGAAATATCTTTCATAGTCGCATGGTAGACCCGTGCCAGGACGGTTGCTTATTATTTTGACATTTTTTTGGCGGCTTATTATAAGCAAAAGACAGGTTTGTTTACCTCATAATGCTATAAATTATATAACTATGAAAATTGAATGAATTTTAGATTGCATCGGCCGAACGGTTACCATGCACATCTGCCACGCATACGTCTCAGGTTGGATTTCCGGGCCGGAAGAAATATTTGTATGGCCTACATTTATTTCTCTCGGGAGTTTGGCGTGGCATCCGTGACACAGGGTTTCCCTAGTGCGGGGCTATGAGTGTGTGCGTTATAAAACACGAAAGTTTTTCAATCCACGGGCATCTAGTTTAACCATTGCTAAACTTTTCATCTTTTAATTTTAATTCAAAATAATATTATTATAATAAAAATCAGAGGGGTCACGTAAGGCTTTCCTGACCTGTTGCACCTTTGGTATCACATAAAAAGAGCAAAATAATAAATATTATAAAAAAATTGGTCGTTATAAAAAAAGTCTTAAGTAAAAAATCAATCCAAATGTATTATTAAATAAATATAATGAAATTATATTTTGTTCGTGAATTATAGCATCTTTTACTTCAACGAAATTGTATATTTAAATAATCTTTGTTAAGTTTTGACATTATTATTATTGTAAAATAATATCAATAACGTGGTCAATAGAGTGGATGTTGATGTCTTCAACACTAGACTTGACACACCGAGAGGGTTACTCAGCGATTTTTTGTTTAATTCTTAGAATTTTTTTTTCTTTGTGATTTGTGATTTCTTTGATCTCTGTTGTTTCTCTCTAGTGTACTTACATGTTTATGTTATATTATATCTAAAACTTCACTGTTTATTTTAGTTATATATGTATATAGTTATAGTTTACCATGAATACATAAACTACAATAAATCAAGAAGAATAAAAATATAATTACCGTTGCACAACATTGTTCTTTGTACTGTTTCAATTAACAATTCAACGAGCGGATAGTAACTGAATAAGTCGAGTTTAGCTAGCGATTTTCCCGAGAATTTCGCCTTTTGTACCGGTACCCGGTACCGAATAAAACACCGGTACTGGGAATTCCCTAGAGCAAACTCCAATGACAATGCTTTTAAAGTTATTTTTGTTACTCTATTAATTTTCATCCCAAATACCTTCGTCTAGTTGGCACATTTGCATTCTTGGCCTAGGCAGATGTGAGATAGCTAGTATGCATATTAAGGTATGCCTTTACTACAATGTATTTTGACCTTATGCGTGTTTCAGATTTTGCCTAAATAGTCAGTATTATTGTGTAGTAATTGCAATCTACGTCGTCTCTTATAGCTAGAGAGCTGAAGAAATTGAATAGTCACTAAATTTCAACTAACATACATAGAATGAATAATACCTCCTATCCATTAGCGTTATTAGAAGATATCGGAATAGGAGAGCCTTCTTCTTTTGCCTGGCCTTATTCCCATTTATTTGGGGTCGGCTTTCTGGTCACTCTTCTCCAAGACTGTATGTCCTGAGTCGTCTGTGGTCTTAACTGTTGCTCTCGCAGATCTTTATTAATAAGGGATATACATGTGAGGCGGGATCTAACACGTTTCTTGGGCTGGTTACTTATGTCAAGGACTTTCCTTGTCGTATGATTAGGCGGTTTTCGCATAACATGTCTGTAACACCTAAGTCGGCTCTCTAGCAACTTTTCCGGGATAGGCCTCACTTAAAACTGCCTGTGATGTTGATGTTTTTGACGTCGTCTAGTTTTGTAACGCCGCCCGCCCATCTTAGCACCAGAATAGGAGAGTATACTAGCCAAAAAAAAAAAAAAAGAATGTTTCATAACAAAGCGTTGTTAGGTAACCAATGAAGGCTTAGAAAAAGAAAATTTTTGTCAATACTCATTGTTTAGTTTTGCTCTGCCTACGTCCATCGTATGTTTATTTATATTTTATTTTTTAAATTTATTTATTTAGTTCAGGCCACATGACCCATGTAATATATGCCTTAAGGACTGACATACATACAATATAATAAAACACTATTTCAAACTAATCTACACGAATTGCATTTGTTGGCGACGTGTGGCGCAATCTGGTGTCACGTAACCAGCCGCAGAATCACCGATATATGACACCCTTCGGCCAAAATTTTTCCTTCATGAAGGTCGACAGATATTCGGCCGGTACTCTCACCACAAACGAATTGGAATTCGCGCTGTGGCGGGACTCGCTCGACCATCAGGGTGTATTTGGTATGTCTGATGTACTCCACTATCTCCTCAGACTTCGTGGTGTAATGCAGTCGTGACAGGTCACACACTTTATGTTTGTTAACATTTACGAATCTGGCTAGATTATAGACTACCAGATATCTTTCTACAAATATACATTCTTCTTCTTACCGTATCGATGCCGTATACCATAATGCAGCGTTTCCCATTTGGTGAGTCGCGATCCGGTACCGGGCCATCAAAATAAAATACCGGGTCGCAATATTCCCACTTTGTTGAAGTGGAACCAAACCTCAGAATAAAGTCAAAGTCAAAGTCAAAGATTATTTATTCCATAGGTAAAATAAATTTACACTTGAAAACGTCACATTTAAGCTACTGCTCGTTCACTACGCTGACCTCCCTGAGAAGAACGAACAAGAAACTCTAGGGATTGCTCTTTTCAAATAAACTTAAATGCTATGGAATACACTTTGAATCAAATTTGTGTGGATTCTGGAGCCATGTCGTCTTTCCATACATCTTTATCTAACACGTAGTCTTCAATTTTGTAATATGATTTTTCGATCAAAATATTTTTAATGTAGTTTTTAAACTTAGGAAATGATAAACTTAATATATGCTCCGGAATCTTATTGTAAAAACGTATACAGTTCCCCATAAAAGAGTTGTTTACCTTGGTTAAACGAAATCGTGGTACCATGAGTTTGGACTTAGCTCTAAGGTTAATATTATGGATATCTTCTTTCTTATTGAAATTATGTATATTTTTACGGGCATATAAAATATTTGAGTAAATGTACTGTGATGCCACAGTCATGATACCAGTCTCCTTAAACTTTTCTCTGAGAGAAACCCGAGAGCCTAGACGGTACACAGTAAAAGTAAAACTTTCGTTATTTATTATTTATTATAACGTGGATTCTTTATTAGAAAAAATAAGCAGCAGCTCCATACTTCGCACTAAATAGGCGATACCGAAATAATATTAGTTTGGATACCAGCTTGGATTTAAAAGTATTGAGACACGAAGAAGTAGTATGAAGAGATGGGGCCGTGGCAGAACGGGACAGAAAGGGTTGTAACCCTAACTAGCCGTGAACAGGTTCACGGCAATGATATGGGAAACTTCCGGTCCACAAAATTTATTAAAGAAGTAAAGTTTAAAGAAAGGCTGTAACAATATAAAGGTAAATGTAAAAAAACAGGTATAACAGTATAAAACACTCCCTACACTTTATTATTAAGGCACTTACCCCTAAATGGGCCGAAAAACCGAATTACAGAAATAGATACATGAAGGGTGTAGACTTATAAATTATTACACATGATTAGCTTATTAACAGCTCTGACTGTTGTGGCGGCCGAGCTGGGAGTGACCGTGGTACGAAAACAAAATGAGAAAGTGAAGGAAGATGGAACAATTCAAATTTAAAATTTAAATACAAGTAAAATAAAAAAAATGATAAGATACAAGAGGAGAGAGGCGATACAAAGAGGTGAGATGACGGTGTAAGGAGGTCACACCGTCACAAATGTTTGGGAAACACTTCCATAATGCTTGCTATCGTGGTGAAAGAATTTGCCTGTCAACGTAAGGTAATTTCCGATTGTTGCCCAGGTTGCGCCAGAGGTACATACAGCAAGGGAATAATGGTACGTTGTGCAAGGAGGCTCCTTTCGTGCACCTCCATTATACATATACATTATCAAGTAGTTTTATACGTGAGGGAGGTCCAAAATTGGGAGATAAGTTCAATTATTAAGTGATTTCTGTAAAAAGTTTAAGGGCTACTTTGCGTATTCGCTTAGGGCGATCTCATTTGGTATTCAATACTTGAATTTTGTGAGATAACTTTTTCAAAAGTTCAGGGAAACGGTCGTACAAGCCATGAATACATAGATGAATTTTGCGTTAAAAAATGTATTAAAATGGATGCTGCAGTTTTATATATTACAAGAGATTCAAGTTAGTTTATTGTGCGACAAAAGTCGTTTAAAAATGCGAGAGTGGCGAAAGAGATTAAAGAACATACACCTGAAAAATTACAACTTTTCAGGAGAAAGGTTTAAAGATTTGTATATAATATAATAATGTAATGTATATAATATAACGCTTACACTCATAGCCCCGCACACGTGAATTTTAGTGCTAACACCTCCCGAACGAATAGCACGATGTTTTACTGCCATGACATTCAATTATTTTTTGTGAAATCGCAGTCATGACACACATACATACTATAATATAATATAATATATATAATATGTAATTTTGAATGCAATCAACCAAACAGTAAACTAACCATTATTAACTTGATGGGTTTTAAAAAAATACATTAATTTTAGTAAAGCGTTTATATTATAATATGATAAAATCATTTATTAAATGTTTTGTTTTATTCACGAATTCTAAAATAAAATGCAATTTTGACTAAGTCGGAACGTCTTGGAACGATTTTTGTCCAGGGTAGTACTGCCACATTACCTATTTCCGCCGCCAAGCAGTAATGTCAGCATTACTGTGTTCCGGTTTTGAAGGGTAAGGGTGCTGATGAAATTACAGGCGCATGAGACTAGTCAACTTACGTCTCAGGGTGATGGGCGCAGTGGCAATGCCTCTCAATTTAAAGCTCTGAGGGTCGTAATCCAGAACTCTGCTCAATGCTCAAGTCAGGATTTAAGCAGACTTGAGTATGATTTCAAGCGCTGAAAATACGACCCTAATGGCAAGGACTTGAGTATGATTTTCAGTGCTCACTGCAATACTCAAGTCCTGACTGAAAACAAGTCCTGACTTGAGTATTGAGTAGAGTTCTGGAATACGACTCTGAGTGTCACTGTAATTGTCAAGGACAGGCGTGGAGCTTACCATCAGGCGCACGACTTGTTCGTCCCGTCACTTGATGTTATAAAAAAAATTAATTAGCAGCCATGCAAACGCAATGCCGTACCGCTGCAGTAGCTAATTGTCTATCTTTACACACATGCGCGACTTTAATCAGCGATGCAGTCGCGCGTTTGTATCAATACAGTCGCGCGTTTGCATCGATGCAATCGCGTGTTTGTGTCAATACAGTTGCGCGTTTGCATCGATGCAATCGCCTAGAAATCTCGAGTGTAGCGATGCAATCGCGCGTATCACGATCGCTGCTGAAAGACACCGTGTGTAACCACTCTTAAAAACAATTAGTCCTTAATTTGTTGTATATTAAAGAAAACAGATTAAATTACGACTTTACACCGCACCTCAACAAATTTCAACATCACACTTGAATGTGTGTTTGGCTCTGTCATCGTACAGTGACACTTCCGAGGACTTAGGTTCAACCCTCTGTCGAATTAAGCCCGAAAATAATAATAATAAATAAATTATACGGGACCATATTAACTGCGTCGCAATAATGTAATTGTAATAATGGAGGCTCTTGATCGGAGGTGGAACAGCGTAAGCTCGTAAAAAAATTAAATATAAAAAAAATGATTGAAGTAATAAACTACTTTTTCAATAGATGGCTTTACTGTACATGCCATACAACATAAGGTAGTTCCAAATTTCATCACCGCTCTTTGACGCGTGTTTGGCTCTGTGGTCATACTGTGAGACTTCCATGTTTGAGGTCCTAGGTTCGATCCTCTGTCGAAACGAGTTTTTCATTTACGTTTCCCACCACAACGTGCGACTTCAGTTATATTAGACTGTAGTCGTATTTAAACTGCGTGGGTATAGTAATTGCTTCTCTAAAACACATGCAGGTCTAGTTCGGTAGATCTGTGTGCACCTGAGAGTTGCAACATTTGTTCTTTTGTTTACGTTTTAGCACGATACTGACACACATTCCGCCTCTTCAAAACGATGAGATAGGTAGATGTTTTGCTGTTTTTCGCCACACCACCGAATGGAACAGCACGCCATTATAACAGATATTATCTTTATTACAATAAATACAGAATATTTTTGGAATATACGGAGACGTACACACAGGCCAGTTGTTGGCGCTATCTATATTTCAGTGCAAACGAGAGTTGATATTTATGAGTGATGTATCACTGATGAGACCAGGAATGTATGGCCCTTATTTCGTCTTTATTTCCGGTTATATACTCGATGTGTTATATAAATAAAAGAAAGATAAATTAAGTTTGTTCTAATTTGACGGCCTTGGTGGCGATTTTCGTGTTCCGGACAATGCCCCGAAGTTAATTAGAGACCAGGGCGCCCAATTCTTGTAATTCTATTGAGACTCCAACGAGATTATATTGCGATTTTGATTATATTAGTTGTTCTGCTAAAATCTATTTGCAATAGCAGTTGAGTGTCAGTGGAATTTCAGTGACGGCATTCATTCATTCAATTAGAAGGGGTAGATCCCGTTTCGTTGGTCCTATAGTCCATCTGTTTAGGTACTTAAATAAATGTAAACAATCTTGAGATGACTATTTAATGAAATATACATTTATAAAATGATTTTCCCTTACCTTCAAATACAAAATACAAATACTTAGCTTCATATGAAATTGCATGCCTATTTTTATACCTATTGATTTGTAAAGCATGTGTTTCAATAAAAAGATGTATCAAGATTGTTTACATCTAGTTAAGTACTATAGATATGTTAATAACTCAATTTCGCCAAAAATGTCGATTACGTTAGATGAGGAGGGCAGAAGAGATAACAAAACATTATAGCATTATATTTTTTTATAATGCTGTAATGTTCTATTTATTGTGTAAAAACTTTAACTTTTTATCTTCTGGACGGTGTTGAGACAACACACCCTTACACCTTATGACAGTGGCTCTGATAGGCGAAATTGCATAGTGGCCTCTTGTGACCGACTGAGGACTGCCTTTAGCCACAGATTTTTCTGCTTCCTTGGATATTTTCTTTACAATAAACTCCATCGAGAGCTTCACATTTTTGGTCTGAATAATTTCGAATGTAAGAAGAGATTGGCAAACTGGTTGCAAAAATTAAATTATGATGATACTGAAAAGTTGCTTCATCCAATAGTCTGAATCAAACTTAATGTTCCGTTACTGGTACACACACTTACATGCACACACACGCACACATGTATCCAAATCACACACATCCAAACACACTCGCGCGCACACAAATACACACACACACACACATGTATTCCAAATTACACACAACCAAAGACACACACACACACAGCTCGTGCACATAAAAGAATTATCTGGAAGGTTTTTCTGTTACCGTAACTTATTTATTTATTTATTTTTTCTCTCATACATATAATTTGTGGTTGGTATATGTATACTTAGTAACATATGTTTCATTTGCAAGGGTTGGGGCCTGGTGACTTGTAGCACAGGTGTTAAGCCTATAGCAAGCACCAGCTCCTACAAAATACTGTTCTAAAATTACTAAGATTGTTTATGTACTTCTTATTTGTTGTTGTATTTTGTGGAGAAATAAAAAGTATTATTATTATTATTATTTAACACGTTTATTCCCATACAATACAAACTATGTTTCATTTCCTATGTGTAACAATCGCGAAAACCTAGGAACCCGATACGTTTATTCCCATACGGCGATTTAGGGCCACAATGAGAAATGACCACAATTAAAAAGAACCACTTCTCAAATTGACCTGTTCTTGAATTGACCACATCTTGAATTGACCACATCTTGAATTGACCACTTCTTATAATGACCATTTTATTTCTTAATTACAAATTGTTTTTTTTTACTATTTTTACTTTTAGACCATTTCGCCAATTTAGGACCATGTCCAGACATTTATCTAGACTAAAAACGAAAATGAAATGTTTTATTGGCCTGTTTTTGTCAAATGGTTGCGAAATCCAGTTGCGATAGACGTAGGGATCCTCCAGGGCGATAATAAGCAATATCTAATGTATGTCCTTAAAGGTCCATCGTCAAACTTGTGGTAATGTTTCTAATCCGAAGCCGCAATATATTGAATTGTAAAAATGGTCAATGCGAGAAGTTAAGAGAAGAAGCAATTTCAAGAAGTGACCAATTCAAGAAGTAACATTTAAAGAAATGGTAATTTCAAGAAGTGGACATTCGGAAAGCTGGTTATTTGAAGATGTTGTCGTCATTTTTCAATGTGGTTCTAAACCGTCGAAAGGAATCGTAATTTTTCACGATACAATACTCGAAGACTAAATAATATTGCACGATACAAGAAATCAAATACTTAAATAATAAACATTGCCACGGAAATTAGTAGTGAACACTAGTCAGAGAATGACCGCTATATGCATGATGCATTATGCACTTTATGTACATAATATACTTTTGTAGCACTGTTCGTATCTCTTTAGCAATTAAACCTCGACTTATTGATCCAGTTACAATGTCATCGCGGATATAACTGTTACACATAGTTGTGCGTGTGATTAGTTATTTTTAAACTAAATAGTTATTAACTATTTAGTTTAAAATTCGTTTAAAATAGAAGGCATTTTGAACTTCAAATCGATATTTGCGTAATTTTGATTATAATTACTTGTGCTCAGTAAAGTACCCAAAAAAATTATATAAATAAATTACAAGTTAAACGTTTATCGATAACAAGCATCGTGTTTCTCTACATTTCGTGTTGATCACAAAAGCGGCACACGGGTAGCATTGTGCTAATGTAGTGCAGTGAAAAATTTTTAGTTTTGCAGTGACCTACATTGCGGTTAAAACATTTAAATTAACATAATTGTGGCGTGTATTAATTTTGTTTTTGCTTGAAAGCTAATTTTCCTAATAATAATTTATTCATTGCACGCAAATGGCCGTAACTTAAAACTTTAACTAAAAATATTGTCTTTTTTTAAATAAATTTCAATTTCTTTATAATGGCAACATCGATTTCAACGATGATTTTGCCAATTTCAGAGTTCAAAGTTACTATATACGGTAGTTCTATAAAACTGCCTCCGAGGTTACTACGCTGGACTGCCACGCCGAGGTCCCGGATTCGATTCCTGGGCCGAGAGAAATATCTGTATGGTCTACATTTATTTCTCTCGTGAGTTTTGATGTAATTTGTGGTGGTCTATGTATTTGTCCATAGCACCCGCGATACGGGGTTTCCCAGTGCGAGATTATGAGTGCAGTGTAGATAAAAATTATGAACGAACGGCGCAAATGTCCAGTTGAAGAAAAAACATTGTGAATAAATTATGCAAAGGCACGAACAAGTCGTATGCCTGTATGGTGGTAAGCGACACGCCTACCGTGGTGACCGCGAGGTTACCATGCCGGACTGCCACGCAGAGGTCCCAGGTTCGATTTCCGGGCCGGGAGAAATATTTGTATGGTCTACATTTGTTTCTCTCGTGAGTTTGGGTGTAATTTGTGGTTGTCTTTGTGTGTGTCCATGGTACCCGCGACACAGGGTTTCCCTAGTGCGGGGCTATGTTGAGTGTGTGCGTTATGTGCACTGCCACTGCGCCCGTCGCCCTGAGACACAAGTCCCATGTGGAATTTTACCAGTACCCTTAAAGCCGAAACACGGTTATGCTTACATTACAGTTTGACGGCAGAAATAGGTAAGGTGGCAGTACTTCCCTGGACGCTACACGCGCGCTACTCACAATTAAATACATGTTAAGAGGGAGTAGAGGAAAAATTCCTAATCTTCGATTTGATTTTAGAGGGATATATCCAATTTAAAGTTAAAAATAAAATATTGTATGAGTAACTACACGATATATTCAAGCATAGACACTAATCAGAAACATAAAACAATAAAGTTTCCTCGATAGATAAAAATCACGAAATGACCTCTAATTTTCACATTTTTTCGATTCATCCTCGAAATGCTACAGGTTATTAGGACAAAAATTAGATAATTATATTTATGCATGATCGAGAACTGTCACTACGGATTTTTTTTTAATCCCTTTAGTTTTAGAGTTATTCCCCTAAAACGAATTTGGTACTTTTAATGCGCAAAATTCAACATCTCCTGTCGCATGTCACGCGAACTTCAGGCATATGTTTGTTGCACAAATTTGGGCGGAGCCAACGTCAAATCTTTTTTGGCATGCTCCCTCTTAATATAGGTAATGCACGTGTGCAGGCCGCGAGCCTTCGCTAGATCTGTACGTACCCTTAGGGTAATGGTGAAATTATAGGCACATGGGACTTGCCAACTTATGTCTCAGGGTGACGGGCGCAATAACAATGCCTCTCAGATATTTGTGATTTAAAACTCTGAGTGGTACTGCAACTGTTATGGACAGACGCGTCGCCTACTACCCGGCGCACAACTTAAAAAAAATGCTGACTATAAACATTATTGTGTTTACTGTATTTTACACCACATTTTTATCTTGGTCCTGAAAAATTACAAAGAAGTTTCGAAGTAATCGTCCTTAAGACAACGATGAATGGTAATGGAAACTACGGGACGTTCACGGAAGCCGGAAACAAACGTGAGTTACCCATATTTTAAGTTAAATGAATATTTATGACATGTACTCTCAAAAGCGGAAATATTTGAGAGCGACGGCGTGGAACATCGATCGGATAACCGACTTACGCTTGGCCAGTTTTCGTTAACCAAACGGATCGCGGCTAACAATCTTGATCCTTTATGAAACAACAATAACGTGCCAGTGATTGGGTTGCCCTCATTAATATTGGCCACTATTATTATATCTTTATTAATAAATAAATATTTAATAAGGCTTACTAACTAAATACTTTTTAGTAGCAGTAGAGCTCCTTGTGAAAGAGTTCGTCCAGGGCAGTACAGTACCACATTACCTATTTCTGCCGCCAAGCAGTAGTGTCAGCATTACTGTGTTCCAGTTTTGAACGGTAAGGGTGCTGGTGAAATTACTGGCACATGGGACTTGTCAACTTATGTCTCAAGGTGACGAGCGCAGTGGCAGTGCCCCTAAGATCTTTGCGATTTAAAGCTCTGAGTGGCACTGCAACTGTTATGGATAGGCATGTAGCTTACCATCAGGCGCACGACTTGTTCGTCCTTATTTAATAGTATAAAATAATAGACGTAAGTTGACAAGTCCTATGTAAATTTTTTAATGTTTTTTTAATTGTAAATTTTCCTATGTAAAAAATTCATAACCGGAACGTAGTTAATGCTTACATATCAACTTAACGGTTAACTTCATCAGTAAAATATTTCTATACGACATACTTAAAGCTGTAATTATTTTGTACTAAAAATGACCAGTTCACAATTTTGAAAAATTTTATTGTACATATCTTTTCATGATGGAGTAAAACCGACACATAATTACCATAATTGGTTTTTAACCGACTTTAAGAAAAAGGAGGAGGTTCTCAATTCGACTGTACTTTTTGTATGTGTTACGCGATAACTTTGAACCGGTTTTGATGATTCTGTTTTTTGTTGAAAAAGAGTATGATTTCAAGCACTGGAAATACGACCCTAATGGCAAAGACTTGAGTATGATTTTCAGTGCTCACTGCAATACTCAAGTCCTGACTTCAGTATTGAGTAGAGTTCTGGAATACGACCCTTAAACTCAATTATTTTTTCGTGAATGTTTTTCTATGTAGTGTTAATTTGGATTCCTGTATGCCAAATTATTTATTACAATGCATGAGAGCAATGAACATTGCATTCATGCGATATCATTCAATTAAACTTAGTTATGAATGATTATATGGATTATCTTGCTTCGGATGTACAGTGTCATCAATGGACCGTCTTTGAAGTGTATTGTATGTGTCCTATCTTTGAAAATCCAAAAATATCAGGCACTGCTATTGCGCCCGTCATCCTGAGATAAATTTGACAAGTCGCACATGCCTGTAATAACTCTGTGTGTTACGTTGCCACGCCTGAACCGCTGAACCAATTTTGATGAATTTAAATATAGAGATAGATGCGACTTAGGAAAAAGGACATAGGCTACTTTTTGCCAAAAAATGAACCTTAACGGGCGTGAAATAAGGGTGTGAAAGTTTGCATGGAGAACCAATTAAACGATGAAAATTAGTTTAAGACAGTAGGCTACTTGTAGCACTTATTCTATAAAAATGAAAAAGATCAGAAATACAAAAAAGTCTTTATTCGTTAGTAGTTCTTAACATTATAAGTACCTACTTATGTCTTAACATAATTTCTTGCAAAACATAAACTAAATTGAACTCGCCTCTACCAATTTGCGGCCAGAAAAAAGTCCATTGGCAAATGGCATTGTCATTGTTACAATATGAAATCGTCACAAAAGAGCTGTAACACTTTACAACACTCGATAATAATAAAAAGAAGTAAGTGCTGCACTAACACGGTTCAACAAATAAAGCAAAGTATTGAGTTGCGTGATGAAATAAATGGTGCTATCTGAAGTTTAGAACTTAACTTTCGTAAAATAACAACGTTTCATGCTAACATGATAACTTTGTTAATTACGCACATCTCGAAACGGTAGTACTTATTATTTTCAAATCGTGTGCTAATGTATAAAAATATAAATATAAAATAATTAATCGTTAATCATGCAATTTTTGTATAGGTATTGCAGCGCTTGCGTTAGAATAAACGGGGCATACAACGAATGGTTTAACATTTGTACAGGCGTTAGGCAGGGCTGTCTAGCCTCTCTTTGGCTGTTCAACATGTTCATGGACAATTGTTAGCTAGATTTGAAAGGCAGTGAATGTGGATTAAGAGCATTAATAGTTTTAAAGCAAAATATCAATCAACATTATTACGCCGACAACTTGCTGCAGAAAACTTAAAGCATGCTTACTGTAAAATTTTGAAAATATTAAATAGTTTTGCACAAATCCCTAAGATAAAATATAACTATTGAAATAATAAATGTCATAATACTCACGCACACACACACACACCATGATCTTGTTTACTTGTATTGTTTTTCTTTTTATTTTCTTTTAGACATTAATTATTATTATGCCAATAACTATAATTATAATCTTAAGTGCATTTGTTATTTTGGATATCGTTACTAGCTAGTTTATAAGGAATAGATATAAGATTAAAGCCCTCGTAGCAATGACTACCGCTCAATACCATATGGGAGTAGGCAGAGGCTGAAAAACAGCGCTGTAGGGTACCATCGCCGTTTCAGCATAAGCTGAGCCTATGCCTTTTGTCTCAATTTACTTTTACTGTTTTGATTTCTTTCCTATGTATAATTAAAAAAAAAATGTTATTCTGAGACAACAAATGATTTTTATTGAATTCAATTATTTTTTGAGAAATTACTTCTGACTAATAAATGATTTATTTAGTTAAGAATGAAGTGCTCTATACTGAGATTATTCGGGTCTAAATCAAATATAATATTTGTTTTTTCATTCGATTCTGACAATAGGTTTTGTAATGAGTCCGAAACGTTGGTTTGTTAGAAAAATTAAAACAAATATAGGCTGTTAAGATCTGAAAAAAAAAAAAAATAATTATTTACAATAAATACCCCATAACATAAGAAATATTTACTTAATGTATTAAAGTCCTGCTATTGTTTTTTCAAAACATCTAAATCTCTCTTAGATTTAAGTGTTAGGCTGCCTCGGTGTAGGAAACGCCGTCAAGTCGTCTGCAAAACTTCTTTGTTTGACCTCCTTACACGATGCGGCCAACGCTTTTTTTTTATTTGGTCTAAGTAACTTACTAAGTAACTTATGTCCACCGTCTTCGCCCATACATGCTTTCCATTGTCGTAAAATAAAAATTATCTTTATTTCATAGGTAAATAAATTACTCTTGAAACCGTCAAACACAACTTATCATTCGTAAGGTAGATTCACTTGAGAAGAATAACTAAGATTTTTTTTTTTAAAGTTAGTGAACTTGATTTTAACCTAGCCACGGACAAAGATTGGGTCTACGATGGAACGAGTTCACCCAGAAGATGCATATTCAGTCGCACCTTAAAGATATTCTGGTTGTATGTGCTCGGAAACACAGTCCCAGACAGGGAATTCCATTCCTGGGCTGTGCGTATAATAAAAGTTTGAAGGGAATATCGACCAAGTAGGGATGGAATCCCGGAATTAGTTGATGGGAGCTCATGTTCATACTCAAGTAACTATAAACTCTAGGTTTTGTAAATAGACAAATTTGTACACATTTAGATGGATAAATAAAATGTTTAATATCTTCCGATAAACACACACAAGTATATTAAATAATTAAAAGAAGAAACAGAAACAAAATAGAAATATATATATGTTCATAACCAATGATCGGAATAGGGTGTTCCAAATGAGTAGATAAATATTTACTTATAGATATAAGCAGTGACATAAAGTAGTTAAAACCAGCAAATTAAATGAAATTCGTAGATAACTTCGTTTTTGTGACACTGTACAGTTTATGTAAAAAAATGTAAATTATGTTTTAATAAATAAAAAAAAAAAAAAAAAAAAACTATATACATATAGAGTAATAATCACAGCAATAAATAATATCCTCATTAGTAATTAAAATAAGCTTTATAAAAAATGTTTACTGTAAAAACTTAATTATCTACTACTACTTTTTTTACATGGCGTCTCTAGCATTACTTCCAAATCCAACTTCAGCTTCCTAAGTGAGTCTTAACGTCGTAAGATGCAGTTAAACTATTTCCTGGAATCCGGAATTCGAAAAAGTAATTAATTAATATTTCCTGGTTTTAACCACTCCTATGTTACTTTTTGTATCTACATGCAGACGTGTATAACTCATTTGGAACACACTATTGTTGATAGCAAACAGCTTATGCTTACTGATGAGATAGCAACAACTTGTGTTAGCTGCAGCAAGGCAAATATTATTCAGTGCGAGGTGAATCAACTCTGTTTTTCAGCTACCATCTTGGGGCTAGCATTCACAGTATGTATTTCCAGTAGCATCGATAAAATCACCTAAGAGCTAAGTGTACTTATCATAATGTTGTTGTATAATTGTAATTTTTTCATTGAAAAAAAAAAAAACAGTCCTCGAAAGTTTGCTTATCGGGTTTTTTCAATTTTCATAGGATCCCCTCGTCAGATTCTGACTTCTTGGTGACAATGGGGCTGTTATGGACTCCTTTGTACATATTATATTTTCTTTTCTTGTTGTCGTGGTAACGGTGATTTGTTGATTACATGTTTTGTGTCAAGTAAAAGTCAACTTTTATTTGCAGAATTTAATTAGTAATTTGTGGTAGCCGAAACGAAACCGTAACAGCATCAGAAACCACGTCAAAAGCACAACGCTTTGACACAAAAAAAGAATTTTCAAAATCGGTGCGCAATTGATGGAGAAATTGGTGAACACAGGACATGCCTATAAAATTTGAGAATTTCCTTCGATTTTCAAGGGACCCCGTCATCAGATTCTCACTTGGTGACAATGGGACCAGCACGAGAGTGCACCTTTTCAAACAAAAAATGAATTTTCAAAATCGGTCCACAACTGACAGAGATATCTGAAAACAGACTTACAGCCGAACGTATAACCTCCATTTTTTTAAGTCCGTTAATAAAATGGTCCATCAACTTCCTCTTACCTTTTATTTTCAAGATGTTTCTTTGGTAATCAAATAAAAATACAGAAATTAAACATAAAAAAAGTCTGTTGTCGCTCTTAGGTCATTGTGAAACAAACAATAGTTATTGACTTTATTGAATTGTACTGAACAATACTTAATCAATGGACAGCATTTTTCTTAGCGTGTTTTTTTTTTCTCATAACAAACAGCTGAGTAACCGGTGTTTAAATGCCAGGTTTCATTTCGACCTAATATGGTGGCGCTGTGGTTGACATCAAGTAACCTCAAGTAACCAGATATCACGAGTTGTCAGAAAAAAACTATTAAAAATTACGCATTATGCCGAACGTCCATTTCACGAACTTGTTAGTGCTCATTCCAGAAATCCCCATTGATGGGGATCTTTAGATGTTTTGTCGACAAATCCCCAATAACATAATACACGCTACACTAAGAGGATTTGTGAAATAAAGATCAGCACATAGTTAATTTTGTTGCTATGTTTGTGTAGCAGTAGGGCTCCTTGTAAAATAGTTCGTCCAGAGACGTTCTGCCATTTCTACTGGGTAACGGGCGCAGTAGCAGCCCCCTGTCACGTTCTTTGATTGTCTAGATTCTTGGACAATAGTCTTACCCTATTCATGAACATAATAAATATATATAAACTGTGTTCGGCTTTAATGGAAACGGCTTATTACCGGAGTATTGACTGCTTAGGCCCTAATGGCCCTAATTAGGCGTTTTATCGACCAAACATTGGGAGAGTTGTTTGAACCAATAGTTTCGTTACTATTCGAAACGCTATTGGCTGGCGAAACTCTTTTTGGTGCACAGGGTTAAATCAGCTAGTCTTCGCATTTTTTTATGATGTCAAGTGACGGACGAACAAGTCGTGGTAAACGACACGCCTGTCCATTGTGGATTGTGGTTGTAGTGCCATTCAGAGATTTAATTCGCAAAGACCAGATTGGCACTGCCACTGCGCCTGTCTCCCCGAGACATTTGACAAGTCCCATGTTCCTGTAATTTCACCAGCACCGTTTAAAACTAGAACGCAGTAATGCCCACATTACTGCTTGGCGGCAGAAATATCTAATGCAGTACTTCCCTGGACGAACTCTTTCACAAGGAGTTTTTATAATAAAGTTGATATTTTTTTTGCTATTTATAAATACACATTCTGTATATATAAATGAAAAATTGATGGTTAAGGCAATGTGAAAAACGTTATGCTACGATAGCATTACTTTTGTTCAGTCTTGATTTAATACTGTCTAAGTAGTGTATGACCTCTTTTATTTATTATAGCTTGCGCTCATTGTGTTTTCTGTGATCCAATACGTCACTTTGCTGTGGAATAATTGGTACGTAATGTCCTGGCCCTATACTCTCGTCCTCCGTCCGACATCTGTCCAATTGCTGTTAAATAAGTAATAGTCGAATTAAAAGACGCATGATGCGAATGAAGGTTCATATTTGATATTATCTTTTAAATTGGTTGAGAATTACTCGGATTCCCAGATCAGTCTAGTTTGAGTTTCGAACTTCATACAAGATTACCCCACTAGTTATCAAAAAATAAAAATAAAATAAAAATCAAAGATCGAACATAAGGAAAAATTCCTTTGATCTGACAGTACTTTGACCTACGCCTGTGCCATACTAGAGCGACTGCTTTATCAAGGATGCTGGTAAGCAGTAATGTAACAACCAACATATTAATAGGTTTTGACAAAAATGGCACCTATAGATTTAGTAGCGGTAGAGTTCCTTGTGAAAGAGTTCGTCCAGGCAAGTACTGCCGCCTTAGCTATTTCTGCCGCCAAGCAGTAATGTGAGTATTATTGCTTTCCAGTTTGGAAGGGTAAGAGTGCTGGTGAAATTACAGGCACATGGGACTTGTCAGGTTATGTCTCAGGGTGACGGGCGCAGTGACAGTGCCCCTAAGATCTTTGCGATTTAGAACTCGTGAGTGTCACTGCAACTGTTATGGATAGGCGCGGCGCTCACCACCACCACGCGCACGACTTATTCGTTCAGTCACTTGGTATTATAAAGAAAAAAAGATTTTTTCATGGTTTGGTAAATGGATTTATATCAAATGTTTTTGTATTTTTTTAACATTTAAACGTTCCAAATCAGTTAGTTTATAGTTGTAAAATGTAGTCGAGACGGCAAGCTACAATTTACTAACATTTGGAAACGGGAATAAACGCGTTTACAAACGAATAGGTATTTTTCACGCCTACCTACGTTTCAAAATGTTAGTACAATGCAACGCGAAAGTTTAAAAGTATACAAAAGGTATAATTTGGCATTAAAATCAGAGTTTTCGAGTTTTTGTGGGTTGACACATTTGCTTATCAACATCCTTTTTATTCAGGACGAATATGGTCCTAAAATAAAAGAAGTATCGACACTATAAGAAGAAGAAGCATCCTAACTGAGCTTCGACTCAGCAGGCTTTACGAATTTGGCTATGCGTTTGTTATAGATCTTTGTTTTTTATTTTAACAGCTTTTTGCCGTAGCGCTACCTGTGAGAAATCTATGAAAGTATTTTCTACAATCAATTAAGTAACCATTACAGCTACCAGCCCCCGTAGCATGGCTACGCATGAAAATCGCGACGCGAGCGATAAAATTGAAATAAGCGCGCGCTATTGGCTACTGATTGAGACAGCCAATAGCGCGCGCTTATTCCAATTTTATCGCGCGCGTCGACTAAGATGCGTATATACTACAGGGGCTGTTGTCGCTTTATAAATTGTAATTTTGATTGTAATGAATATCATAATGTTTCACTACCGCGATATTAATTTATTTTTATTAGATTACTCCACCAATTGTAATAATAACTACATCATGCAGGATTATTATGAATTGACCGGAAACTTCTTATCACGGCAATCGTATTATTAAAACAATGTTTGTTGGTACCACTAGGAATGCGCACAAATCGACAGAATAGCTGATAAAGCTTTGTTTGAGAAACAAATTTTTGGTAGTCGTTGCACAAAACTTTGATACGGTTAAACGAAAAATAAAATTTAATGAACCCCATAGAGAGATTTAGAGGACACAAGTTAGGTCACGTTGTGGGACTGTAACTTTTTATTACACGGCATATTGCTCTGGGGAATTGTCGACGACGTCAATAGACACTTTGTCCTGTAGAGGCGTGCTTTTAGGGCAATTTACTAACAAGGCCCCAGTTTGAACGTATTAAGTCACGAAGTAATTAAGTTTTAAGTAAATTTCAACTTAGTTTGAAGTAGTCTAACGTTTACTGGTGTTTTAGTGAAACTGTGAGTGCAATCAGACATAAGTTCTATTGAAATAGGTTAACGGATAGTGTGTGAAACTCAATAAACCGGATTCATCCTTAATTTGCTTCCCTTAGAGGTGGAGAATATTTTATTCAAATTTGGATGGGACCACTATTAAGATGCTGCCATTCCAACAAAAGAAGAATCATACAAAAATAAATACAGTGGAATGGAGAACCTTCTTCTTTTTTAAAGTCGGTTATGAATGTAGTTTAATAAAGCCACGGGGTGCGGTAGTGTCGGCTACTTACTTGAGAAACAGTTTTGATTCTTATCTAGTTACTACTTATCCGTACTTACTACTTATTCATCGATGATTACTCATTGTAACAGTTATTAAGTGTTTGTTTACACATAATGGTTTAAGTTAAAATTTAGTTAATTACGTTGTCATTTAACACAATGTAAACTAACCATTAAGGCGACTTCAAATTAAATAAATACACAAATAACGCACACACTCAGCTCTGCACTAGGGAAACCCTGTGTCGCGGGTGCCATGGACATACACATAGACAATCACAAATTACACACGCCTGTATCACCTCTCACTTGAGACTGGTGTAGTTCCCAGGTCGTGGAAGCTTGCAAACGTGCAACCTGTGCCCAAAAAGGGATGCAGAGCTGTCCCTGTCAACTATAGACCTATCTCAGTCACTTCCATACTCTGCAAGGCTATGGAACGTGTACTCAACAACCGTCTCCTGTCATACCTTGAAGACAATGACCTCCTCAGTGATCGCCAATATGGATTCCGACGAAGGCGATCTACCGGGGATCTTCTTGTGTATGCCTGTCACATATGGAGCGAGGCTATAGAAAAGCAAGGCGAAGCATATGCAGTGTCTTTGGACATTTCTAAAGCCTTTGACAGGGTCTGGCACGCAAGCCTTTTAAGCAAGCTTCCATGTTATGGGCGTCCCACTGACCTTTGCAATTGGATCTCGGATTTATTGAGTGAACGTTCCATTCGAGTGGTCTTAGAAGGCTACTCTTTCGAACATATGGCGATAGAGACTGCTACTCTCTGCTGCATATCAATGATATGTTAATTCCAAGTACCTTTGCGTATGCTGATGGCAGCACAGTCACAGCGAAGCTGCGAAGCCTTGAACACCGCCGTAAAGTTGCCTGCTTGTCGGTATTTTACAGGATATATCACGGAGAGTGTGCGATGGAATTACACGATTTAATTCTGCCTTCCCCTTTCAATCATCGGGGGACTTGGCGTAGGCTTGGCTTCCGCCCCTATGTTGTGAATATTCCAAAGATTCGCACGAAGCGTTACGCTTCCACATTTATATGGCGAAGTGGAATTTCCTGCCTGCAGACTTGTTCCTTGAACGTTATAACATATATAAAATTATAGGCATTTACTAGGTGTGCATGCTCCATCGTCGACCTCATCGTCACTTTTCATCAGGTGAAATGGAGGTCAAATCCACGCTTACATTAGAATAAAAAAAACACTCAAATTCATGAGAGAAATAAATGTGGGCCATACAAATATTTCTCCCGGCCCGGGAATCGGACCCGGGACCTCTGCGTGGCAGACCGGCATGGTAACCATTCGGCCACGAAGGCAGTTAAATTAGACGCTTGTAGCAGCGCAGCAGTGTTGCGACTGTGACGCGGCAGTTATGCGTCTCCAGTAATTATTAGTTCACTAATTTTGTGGCGCTGCAACTGCGCTTCTGAATATTTTATGAAAATGTATAGTGGCACGACTGCAGCGCCCAATTTAAAGACGCTCTAAGAGCCGATTTACAAAAAAAACCATATTTTCATACTATCACAGCATATTCATCAAAATGTAAAGCCGGGTACTCATTAGCGAGGTATAACTGTAACGTGACAGTTACAATAACGAGATTCTTGTGTGTACGCGTGAAACAGTTTTCACTCGCTGCAATGTAATTTTCAGGTTAGTTTTCTCTACCAAATTTCGGAGGCAATTTTAATTATTATAGAATATTACATATATTATATACAGATATTACATTATCATAAGTATTATTTAATATTCGAGTGTAGTATCCGAACATATTATGTAATATTTCACGATAATCTATTCAAATACTTAAATAATAAAAATTGCCACCAAATCAAAATTTGTCACCAAAATTGAGTACAAAAAACTTACCTGAAAATTACCCAGGTCTAAGACGATAAGATATTGCTATATATATTGATAAGATACTGCTATTCTCGCATAGAAATCACGCGATCCATGTCGCTCTCATGCAAGTCGCGCTTTAATATGCTAGCCCTACAGGTAGTAATTCCAGCGAGCAATGTTTCACGCATATATTGTATACACTAGAACCTTGTTACTGTATCTATCACGTTGCAGCTACAGTTCGCCAATGAGTACCTGGCTTATGAGTAGCAGTATACATTTGCCGATTTTAATTCGAAAACATGTCGTTAAAACAGATTTTTATCTCTTTGTTTTTAACGAGCTATTGTTGTGATTCTATGAAGTTCAATGATTAGCGTATCATTTTACTCATACAGTCGGTTGACGGCGAAAGACCGAGCATTGATACATTCTTTCCGGCTTAGTGTTGTCGTTTATTTTTGTTTATGGGTTATCAATAAAAAAAATATTTCCCTGCAATAAATTTGTGGACAGTACAACGAAAAGTTGAAATTTACATACCATTCAGGAAACGTACATATTTTCGGGTTTTCTTTTAAAGACAAAAAGGCAATATTATATTTCAAACCAATAGTATATTTATGATGACAAAGAACCTAGAAATGATTACAGATTTGCAAGATTATGTAAATACAACTGCGAGACAGCACTGACCTACCAAGAGACAGCCACAAAAGCAAAGCTAGGTACCTTTTTAAACAGAAACCAATACTGTCAAACCAGAAAAGACCCTTTTTGACAATTTATTACTTAGTGATACGTGCGCAGGAATTTTTCAAGTAAATCTCCGTCTTTTTAACTTGAATGTATTTTTTTTGTCTGTGTTTTATGCGATTACGGCATTTGTAAACCGATTTTAATGATTCTTTCTTTTTTGTTGGAAAGACGGCACCTCACTATTGGTCCCATTTAAATTTGAAGAAAATATTCCACAAAACACCACAAAGTTTGAAATCTGTTTCTTATTTAATTTTTAATAAAAATGACTATTTGTTATTTATATACTTCCATACATACGTAGCGCTTTGCTTCCTTCTTCCTAATGAGTAAGAAATAGAATACATTACCGGTACCTGTGTTCCCCGATAAGTACAATTTAGTACTATTAAAGGCTAGAGTTAACGCGTACCATCGTCGCTTAGCATCAGGTGAGATTATCAATGGAGTGTCTATTTTTATATAAAAAATACAATTCTTGTGACAGTGTTAATGCCGGTTGAACACTGTCGGCTTTCATTTCAAGAATCTTAACAATTTTATGGTGTTTTCTTTCTTTCAAATTGGGAGTGATGTTTTCAGTGTTGAGAATTTTTGGGAACTTTTGACACTTAAAACTTGAATAAATAGTGTTAAAAATATTTTTTCCTTGTTTTTTATGATACTTAGTGACATGACGAACACGTCGTGCGCCTAGTGGTAAGCGTCACGCCTGTTCATAACATTTGATGTCACCCTGAGACATAGGTTGACACCATGAGTAGATAGATATTGGCGGTTCTGAACTACTCGATAAGTGGGAATGTAATTTCACTCTTGCACCCTTACCCTTCCAAACCGGAAAGCAGTAATGCTCACCTTACTCCTTGGCGGCAGAAATAGGTAAAGTTGTAAACGTGTAAGAGTTTGTCCAGAGAACTACTATCACTTTACCTATTTCTGCCGCCAAGCAGTAATATGAGCATTAACCGCGTTTCGTCAAATTACAGGGAACATGGGACTTGTCAACTTATATCTCAGAATGACGGGCGCAGTGGCAGTGCCCCTCAGGTCTTTGTTATTTATAACTCTGGTGCAACTGTTATGGACAGGCGTGTTGCTTACTACCAGGCGCACGACTTGTTCGTCTCCTCACTTAGTATCATAAAAATAATATTTTCCTTCCATTTTTATAGTTTGTTTGGTTACACTAAAATTCATGGTCGCTACCTCCCGTCAATAAGGAACCACACGGTGATGATAATTTGAATGTTGTTTGTTTCAGGATGGGAAGGCGGAGAGGGCGAGAGGGCGCCGTTCCTCCGTAACGAGCCGGTGAAACTAACTCCAGCTTGGGAGGGTTCCAACTTACCCAATGACACGCTCAACTTGAAAGGTAAATTCACTTGTAAGTTAGCTACACAATTAGTTAAGTTAGATTTGTACCTCTGCCTTGTTACGGAATTATTTTCTTTCTTGAATTGACTATACTAATTTGACGTCCAAAATCTATACTGATGCCACCATTGGCTATATGTAGTTGGTCCCTAAGGTCAAATAGTAATTTGGTCGTCTTTACACATTATTATTATTATTAGGGCGGCTTCATTCGGAACCACTACGACCATTTATTGATCAGTTATGATCACCACTAATTACAATTCGGAGCCAAGACCAATAAATAGTGTTAAAGAACTGAAGGATTCTCCTGGCTTAGATGGTTTTGATGTTCTCTGGTTGTGCCCTGTGACTTCCCAGTATGGAGCTTCGAATCGAGGAGGCAGCATTGGGTAAGTTAGGAGTTTCACTCCCTGTTTCCTCTCTGCCCAAGATTTGACATTAACTAGACTAGTCAACATTCTGATGCCATTTATGACCAGAGCTAGTTTCTCTGCAGCATTCACTGTAGACAATTATCAATCCATGTAGGCAGGAATCCATCTTTACATACTAATCAATTGCATTCACCAATCTCTTCTGCTTTTGAAGCACGAGATGCAACTCAAGCACAGTATCAAAAGTCCACTCACCTTTTGCCTCTGTTATCGTGTCACTGCACCATTTCAGAGCCAAATTTGTGAGCTTGGTTACCAATATCGTAATATCATTTTCAATATATTGGTATCGGAGGTAAAATTCGTGTGCTGATTTAATACGAATTTCAATCTGTGGGTTCTATCGAATACGATATCGACCGCGGGATTGCGTGTCACCCTGGTTATGGCACAAAGTCGATTTACCAACCCCCTAATGGAAAGGATGTGAGATCCAAAATGTATTAATTTCGTTGTTGAATATAGTTGGATTTTTGTTAACTCCGTTAACATGGATTCGTGCCTGTTCCCACCGATTTTGACTTGATCTGTGTCGTTTCCACACAATAGGTACCATTAAAAACTAAAATCCTCAATGCAGTTGGTATCAGGGGCAACCGGCACGGACCTACAAAAACAATGAAGTAAGTTGTGATGTCATAATGATGAATGAAGGTCACCTTAACATTTGATTACTCATTCACACCTGGCTTTAAAAATTGCGTATTACTGCAGTTACTTAAATTGCATTTGTGCTGGTGGCAACGGGCCAGTAGAGGATATAGAACAAAATACGTTACTTCAGCCACAAGTGGCAATAGATTTGATTGGAGAAGACTCGAATAAAGGACTCTCTTCTAACACAAAAGAAGATTGCGTTTTTGTACATGTACTGAGTGTGCAGTTGTGTATATTGCAATCATCTGCGTAAAGCAAATTGTGTTTAAAACAAAAAAATGTAGGCTCATAAGTTCAAAATGTACCTACTCGTTCCGCTCATAAGTGATTATGGTGCCTTAGCTGACCAGGAGACTCTCCAATCCCAAAGTTCGACTTCACCCACTGTTGGGTATACGCTTCCCGTAGATTGTGCTATCCATCAGGATCTTACTCTAGTATCATCCATCTACTCCATCTACTAACAGTTTACTCTGTCATGGTCAAAAGTTTAGACCTACAAAAATTAAAGAATACTTTTTAGTTCTAATTCTGAAAATACGTCGTGTTGTAACACTAATGAATGTAACTTTTAATTTAGACGAAAAAGAATATTTATATCACAACAAATAGAATAAAATGAATCTATCACTTTTACTTTTTTCGGTCGACGTTGTATATTACATCCATTTATGATGCACGGTCCGACGTATCGAGACTTAGTCGTTATTGTGTGCTCTGACAGTTGAGACAGTATTGAGTCAATGAGTCAGCCAACCATCAAATACGTAACCGAAGCTTAACTCGATTTACTACGTTTTATGAAATTCGATATCTTACTTCTTGAATTACTCAATTTTACTGGCATGGTGGTCTAGTGGAGGATTCAGATTACGTCAGTGGATCCTTTCTATACGTCTTGCCGATTATCTGTTTTATTTTTATTGTGGCAATATCACAACAGCGACTGTTGTCTCTCATACATACATAACTTGACCATATGTCCCGCTTTTAAGTTTCATGTCCCGCAGTCCCCGAAATACTAAAGAATGGCCCGCTTTGATAAAACCAGGATCCACGTGGCAATGAATTTTAAAAAAGTCTGGAGAACTTTAAAAAGCCAGTCCATCACACTAAATAGATTATTAGTTCTTTTTAAAAATTTTTGGTCATTAAACATTTTAGTTCTTTTTTTAATCATTAAACATTTTGTGACTATCATAGACACTGAGAGGATGGAAAAAAAAGATATTTCATAGTCTAACCATAAATAACTGTTTTATTTTACAACAATGATAAATTGACAGGCGTTCCGCTCTGAGGGAAAAAAAATAATGGTCACGTGGTCACTACCCTTGCTCACACCGTGACTCCCGCGGTGACATGTGAAAGGAGCCTTATGTTATAGAGTGACCGTGTAAATTAGTTAGAAGTTTAGAAGAGCCATTTCAAAAGTTACCAGTCAATTTGTTTATCCAGACAACGAATCTCGTGGTCAGCTACTTCTAAAACGGGTGATAAGCCTCCATCGGTTTCTATCCAGCGCGTCCCTCACGACCGTGCAAATTTTGGAGAATGACGAATCACTTTCATTTCACTTGGTCGGTTCATCTTGTTGGTGCACAATATCGTATTCGCTTTCCACAATGAATAGCTTCAAACTAGTTTAAATATTAACCGAAGCGCAGCAAGCGAAGCTTTCTTCGAACATAATTACTCGGCCATTCCTCAACCGATGTCAATGAAATTTGAAACTAGTTTAAAAATAGAATTGTAACGGTCGTGACGAAACATCAATATTTTATTTCGATCTGTGATCTGGAATAATTGAGGTCAAAGGTCACATTCTATTCGTGAAATTTTGTGCGCTCAAATTTTGCAGAACTGCAAAAAAGAGAATAAAGAAGAATAATGTAAGCAAAATAAGAGAGTCTTCGCTTCGCTAGGAAATCGATATTCCGCCTAGTATTTATGAGAGACTGGAATCTAAAGAAATGCCTTGTGTCGTAGAACTCCTGGGTCTCTACTTTTTGGTGCTGTAAGTTATTTACTTAAAACTATTTTTAATTATCATATTTAGGAGGTAATTTAAAAAGTTGACACTGCAAAACAAATCGTTCCCGGCCGTGTCTAAAAAATCGCGATTCAGATCCGAAAAGTATTTTTATTTCCATTGTGTAACAATCGCGAAAACATACGACCTCGAAAATAAGTTCAATGTACTGCGAGTACCATTCGCTTTTTGAAACACAGATCTAGAGAGAGAGAGAGAGAGAGAGATGTTTCCTATCCATTCCTTCTCTGTCATGACATTTGTTTGTTCAATCAATCATACGACATAATTCGTAAGTTGACGACTGCGGACTAACAAAGCAGAGTAGACACTTGCCGCGCTTTAAGAAACTTGCATACGATCACTATACGTAATACAGCGAATCACCACTAAAGAAATCGACGCTGAAAGGTCTAAAGGACTGACACTATATATATATCCGCCTTTTTTAGAATTAGAAAAAACGTAGACATTTCTGACACTGAAGAAAAAGGTTTATGATCACTTCTTAGCAGTGATTATAAACCTTTTTCTTCGAACAACAAATTACAGTAAAGGAAAGCATTGTGACAGTTGTACAAATGACACGATAATGTGTTATTATTTTATAATAATATTCCTTTTAATGTACGTAATCTTTGTTTTTATTATATTTACCTTAAATTACATAATATAAATTTAGAAAGTTTTCATTTAATCTTTAGGGATTATTACGAGTAAAAGACACTTAATAATTATATAAATTCATTGGATATGTTTGAGAATTTCGTTTCACGGTATTTATTAAATTGTTTTGCTTACAAAATGACTGTATGAAATGGCGCCTGATAAAAGACCCAAAACATCCTTAGAATATAATAAAATAGAATAGAATACGTTTATTTGCCAGAATACAATAATGACAAAGCTCTTAAGTAACATTAGGTACATTGTATTCAACCTGCAAGCAGATGTGCAAATATTAATAAGATTTCATGTTCGGTCTGTATTGCTAATTGCACTTTAAATTCATGTTTTGTATTTTAAATAGACGCCGCAAGTACCGCGAACTATATGAAAATCAAGCGTGCCTCATTTTTTGTACCTTCGATGACGTCACAAGGGCCATTTAGTGATGGGAAACCTCCATCAAAAGACACGGATACAGCACGTATTTCAAATATTGATTCTTCAAGTATTTGTTGATTATATGAAGCCGTGAAATATTAATATAGTAAAATAATAGTAGATTGAGATAATTAACTCCTTTATTAATACGTGTTTTGAAAAAAAGTTGTTCCGGAAAACTAAAAAAAAACAACAACAAACTTGTAACATTTTCTAAGGTCTTAAAATTATCTTCCCTTTGTTTCCTTAATCCACCAGAATCGAGAACTGTGTTGCATCAAGTGAACATAACTAATCGTAAAATTTGACCAAAAACATGACGAAGCGACCGTACCACGAAAGTATCGCTTATCGTTTTTTGAACAACGTTTTATGATGTCGTCGAACCAAGCACCAAAGATCGAATACACTCAACGCACTTTCTAAAACACTAACTTGAACCACATTACAGGACCGTAGCTGAGCACGGACGGAAGCTTCTGTCTAATGCTAAAAAAACGGAGTATAGATCCCTCTCAACCTTTTCATAAAATTTAGGTGTGATCGAAATTTTAATATTATTCACAAATTTATGAAAAGGTTATTAGGAATTGTCGCTTAACATTTGTACCTTTTAACCGTCAATGTACAATAAGTTTTTTTTTAATATGCCTTCCGTGATTTACGTAGTTGTAAAATTTGAAATTATTTTTAAATTGATTTTAAAGAGACACTTTGTATAAGGCTTTACTTGTAGTTCCGTGAACATCACACGGTTTCCTACTTTCCAGGTATATATATGTTGCTCGGACATGGCGGACTTATGTCCTAAACCCTCCCTTTAAAGATCTGGGCTTGGCAAGGGGACGTCTATTAATAGAAATAGTGCGTTTTTCGGTTATGGTACTAAAAAATTAAGCTTCACTAACTATGGTTTATTTTTAAATTGATAGTAATGTGAAGCAAATGTATTTCAACGCAATAATAATTATATTCTAACAATGGAGGCTCTTATTCTACAGTGGAATAGTCACACAAAAGGTAGTAAAAAAGTCATATTAAAAAAAATTCGAGGTAATAAACTATTTTCCCAATAGATGGCGTTACTGTACTTGCCGTACGGTATAAGGTAGTTTCAAATTTCAACATCGCACTTGAACGTGTGCTTGGCTCTGTGGTTATACAGTGAGACTTCTACGCTTGAGGTCCTAGGTTCGATCCTCTGTGGAAACGAGTTTTTCCATCGCTTCCCACCACAACGTGCGACTTCAGTTATATTAGACTGTAGTCGTATTTAAATTGCGTGGGTATAGTGATTGCTTCTCTAAAACACATGCGGGTCTAGTTTAGTAGATCTGTGTGCACCTGAGAGTTGCAACAATTGTTCTTTTGCTACCATGAGAAAAAGAAAGATATATTAGTTTGTTCTTTATCTTTTTTCGTTACAAGGTTAGAGAGATTCCCAGTACGACAAATTTGGTGCTAATTTTCTAAATTGATTCTGATCTCAATGTTTTCTGGGTAATGCTTACGGTGTTCATTTAGTTTCTATTGTAGTCTTAGTACAGTGAATTCTCTAATGTAAAACCAAGTATTGGTGTAGTTCACCGATATATTTATATTAGTAGTATTACCAAAGTTACTGTATCTTAATATTTAAAATGTAATTCATATTATTTAGTTATTTACGTGTATCAGGTTATGAAGACACAGTGTTGAAAGTTTAGTAATGTTTGACGTAACTTTTGATGTCTTTAATATATTTTGTTAAAAGAATCTGTACCCTCAGTTAAAAACGCGCCAACTCAACTTATAACAATATTCATTTTTTTAAGCTTTTTTCATATGTCTTAAATTATGCATCTTACTGCTCTAGGCGCTTTAGTTACTTTACTCGAAACGTTTTTGTCGTGTAATGTGATATGAATTTACTCGCACGTATTCAATTTGATTCTAAGTGTAAAGAATTACAACTTTAATTGAATTAAAACATTGAGCTTCCATTCATATGTTTGTGATTGTGATTACACTAATTGTATTCCAGTTGTATTATTCACACAACCGAATTAAAATAAATCACATATGATTAATGGTACAAGCCTTTCTTCATCGTTGCAAAAATAGATCTCTATAACGTATAAAAAATGTTTGTAGATTTTTGTATTAGTTTTTTATAATTTCCTGTAATCTTGATAGATTACCAATTAAATATATTTGAAATTATTTAATATTATTGTTCACGAAGTCACCAACGCGTTTTCACGGTGTGACAATTGATGCTATTTATAATAAATCATCTAACACAAGCACGCTTAAGTGAAAAATGGTATAATTCGCTTTTATATTTGCTGTTAAGAATGTGTAAAGTTAAATGGAATTATTAATAAATCATATTATTGACACTGAACTTCCTTAAAAATTAGAACATATAAGAAAAAAAAAAATGAGCATCACTATTATAAATTTGTGAAATCAATTTTTTTTTTTGAATCATGAATTTCTGACTTAGCGCGTTTTTCACAGGGGATTCAGAAACCTTCTAACTCGTCCATATTAACTTCTTGGTGGGGCATTTCCTACCGGAGGTAGGCTATCATTATAACTGTTTGGGCTTGCGTGAAGTTGCGCCTTGGAACAGTTCTGTGGTACTCATGTTAAATAGAAGAGGTTTCGTTTAAAATTTTTTTTTAGAGAAATTTTACGTATATTTCTGTCACGTAGTTCTTGTTATTTTTTATGATTCATGTCGACACTGGAAAGGTAAAACGTCGAACGTGCATTTGGAAAATATTAATACAGGAGAGGGGATTTAAAGTAATTTATTGTAGGAAAAAAATCTTCTCTAATTTTATTTGTTATATGGAAAAGCTGAAACTTTTTACTTTTCCATAGCGACTGTTAAAGATAAAACCACATAAGTGACATT
>NW_020653900.1:11801579-11807464 GCF_003589595.1 Hyposmocoma kahamanoa
ATTGTGTGGTCGCTCTGCATCGAAGTGGCTATCTTCGTATTCACTGTGATTATGGCCATGGTGGACACCTCCGGCTGCCCCGAGGTCTTCTTTTGGCTTACAATGATTTCTGTCTTTTTGCTAAACGGTTTGTATTCTTTCTGTTACAATAACAATAACTATACACAATAAATCAATAAGTGAATATTGACAATACATTAATTAATATGTTTCCAATTTTCATATTGGATTTGTGTTGTTTGTTTTTTAATTATTTCTAGGGTTGCAACGAATATTCTGTTACTATTCGACTTATTCGGTCTGTTTTTTTGCTATATTCCGAATATTGAACAACAGGAGGAAGAAATAATACAAAAACAGTAATCATGCAAATTTTATTAATGCTTGACATACATTTTTAAGTTTGCGAAAGCCCAAGTTATCACTTCTTTATCTAAAATATTGAAGGAAATGTACAGTCATATACATTTTTTTTATTTTTTTTTATTTTATTATACATGACAGGCAAATGACTCCACTCCACCTGATGTTAAGTGGAAAGTGGTATCCAAACGTGAAGGAACCTAGTGCAGCGATGAAACCTTCACTGCACTAGCCACCTCCACCCTGCCTGCCTACAATATGCCTCTTCACGCCTCGTTTGAAGGACCCCATATCATAAGAGGGAGGGAAGACATGTGCCGGAAGGGAGTTCCATTTGTCAACCCTGCGGCAGAGAAAGGAGCCACCAAACCTTTTAGTACGCGATGGAATGCGGCAGGTAGTGAAACGGTGACTACGAAGGCCAGCACGCGTGCTACTGAGCAGGAACGGGGAAGGGGGGATGAGGTTGAACAGCTCTTCAGAGCACTCACCATGGTACATGCGGTAAAAGGCGCTAAGCGATGCAACATCTCTACGCAGTTGCAGAGGTTCAAGGCGTGATGAGACCTCTTCGTCGCCTATAATTCTAGTAGCACGACGCTGTAATTTATCCAAGGCATCGAGTAGGTACTTGGCGGAGCCGTCCCACAAGTGCGAAACAATACTCAACGCAAGACCGGACCTGTGTTTTGTACAGCAGGCATAACTGGTCCGGCGTGAAAAAACGTCGCACCTTGTTCAGGACTCCGAGTTTCCGTGAGGCTGTTTTGATCACAGATTCGATGTAGCTCCTTGGATTCAAATCACAGCAGATTTCCATACCGAGCATGGTAAAACTGCTCTGAGGTGAGAGTGCTGTGCTCATCAGAGAAGGCATGGAAACGAACGGCGACAATTTTGTTATTAACGCGCAAATCTGTGTTTTCTTGGCGTTGAACTCAACAAGATTTCTAGATCCCCATGCAGAGATGAGGTCCAATATCCTATTGAGCTCACCGACAAGATTAGATCGCTCTCTGTCAGTATCGGCGCGCCCAGCTGCGGGGAATCCGTGATATCCCCCATGAACAGTACTATCATCTGCATAACAATGAATATTCCCAAGTGGAAGCATATCATTGATATGCAGAAGGAAAAGCGTGGGAGATAGGACGGATCCCTGCGGTACGCCGGCGTTCACATTCACGAACCTCGAAATGCTGCCGTCAGAAACGACGCGAATTCTCCGCTCACGAAGGAAATCGGCAATCCAGCTGCATAACTGGGCTGGCAAACCGTACGCCGGGAGCTTGGAGAGAAGAGCTTTGTGCCAGACCCGACCGAACGCTTTGGCTATATCGAGGCTAACAGCCAACGACTCGCCACGTTTGTCTATAGCCTCACCCCAAATATGCGATAAGTACGCTAGAAGGTCACCCGTTGATCGTTTCGAACGAAACCCATACTGCCGATCATTAATTATGGAGTGATCTTCTAGGTATTGGGTCAGTTGTTTGTTAAGGATCCGCTCTAAAACCTTGCATATTATGGAAGTAATGGCTATGGGACGGTAATTATGCGGGTCTGATCGGTCGCCTTTTTTGGGAACTGGTTGCACATTAGCCTCTCTCCAAGAGTCCGGCACACGACCTGAAGAGAGTGACAGACGATACAGTCGCGTTAGCACGGGGGTCAACTCAGCTGCGCAGCTCCTAAGTACAATCGCTGGGATACCATCAGGACCACTAGCTTTCCGGACGTCGAGAGACTGCAGCTGCGTACGCACATCGCATTGTCTGATACGAATATCAGACATCGTGTAGCCACAGTGAGGTAGAGTTGGTGGCTGTACGTTACAGTCGTCGAGACAGGAGTTAGCCGCAAACAGATTTGCCAAGAGGTCGGCTTTATCTTGCGGCTTGTGGGCTAGATTGCCGTCAGAATATCTCAGCGGGGGCAGCGAGGGCTGGCAGAAGTTCGACGCAACGGCTCTGGCCAGACGCCAGTAACTACGACTACCAGTGGGATGCGTCAGGAGTTCTTGGCCAACTCGTGCGACGCGCTGAGCATCCGCTCTGATGTACGCTCTTTTGCAAGACCTGGTGGCATTATTGTAGGCTGTTTTAAGTGAGTTCGTATTGGGATCGTCTGAAGTTCGACCCTTGATCCAAGCGCGGTATGCAGTCTGTTTGTTCTCAACAGCCACAGCACACTCGCGGTTGAACCAGCGGTTGCGCCTCCCTTTACTGACGACATCCGAATGCGGGATGTAGTATTCCATCCCGATTAAGATCTCATCAGCAACGGCAGTCGCGCTAGCTGTTGGATCCACCTCACTAAAACAGCGCTGCCGCCAAGGAACGGATGCAAAATAGTCCCGCATACCGTCCCAATCTGCCGACGCATAATGCCAAATGCGGCGTTTAGCCACAGTAGGTGGTGGTGGCAGTAACGTTGCCACTTTAGTGGATATCAAGCAGTGATCCGAAGTGCCCAGAGGGGCTTGGACCTCCACCCGATATCCAGCCGGGCGAGACGTCAGCAGAAGGTCCAACAAAGAGGGCGCGTCACCAACCCTATCTGGTATCCGGGTGGGCTGGTTTACCAGTTGGGTTAAATCGTGTGTGAGAGCGAATGTGTGGGCAGTTCTTCCAGCATGGTCAGTTTTAGAGGAACTTAACCACGACTCGTGGTGGGCATTGAAGTCTCCTAAAAACACCAATTCCGCTGTAGGAAACTGCGCCTGCGCGTCATCTGCCGCCCGAGTAAGGTGGTCTATGAGACGAGTTGTCTCCATGTCGCCGTGGTGGGATCTGTAGAGGCACATGTAGACACGGCAATGACTGCCCAGGTCAACATGTACCCCAAGGATGGAGAAGGAGGGGTCCTCCAAATGACGCAGACGGCGACAGCAAACATCTGCCCGGACAAACAAGCAGACCCCAGCTTTCGCTTTGAAGGACTCTTCAAGCATATAGCCAGGGTAATTCAAGATGTTGGTGGACGGCGTGGATGTTACTGTGGTGTCCTCGAATGTTCGTGAACTCCACCTTAAAGAGCGCTTTAGTGGTGGGGGTGTGCACCGCTGTACGACCGAAATTTGTACTTTGCGCTAACATGTTGGAGGGAAAAAGAGGCGTGAAGCGAGAAAACAGTGCCGCGACACAAGCGGTCAAATCGCGGGGCCTGCTTCCCCAGAGACTTGCCTACAGACAAGTTGCGCTGATCCGCCGGACGGAAGGGCCCCCGAACCCCCCCGGGAATGGCCGCCGGGACCCCACCTCCCGGTCACCAACCGGCACGACGAACCACACCGAGATTATGCGCGGTATGGTGAGGCAGCCTCACGAGCTGGTTAAGCACGCTTGGGCCCCTGTACTGTACCGCGGGCGGCCAGCGGAACAACCGTTTCTACGGGTCTCCCTGGCCGGCGGGTCAATGCAGTTGTCCTGGCACTGGTTCGGCGGAAGCCTCCACAGACCACAAATGTCGCGGCAGCGTTGCCTCGGGCTCTGGTTGTACGCTGACTGATCCCGGAACGCATCCGACTAGCGAACACTTGGCGGGTTTTCCACCATGCGCACGGTGGTCACTAACCAGCCGGGTTTTCAAGCCCTACCACCAGTGGAGCAGCTGGTAGCTCAATATCCCTTAGTCGCCTCTTACGACACCCACGGGAAGAGAGGGGCGGTGAATTGTATTCTAATCCGTCACCGCACGTTACAAAAAAATACATGAGATACCTGACCCCCTAACTTGCCCAAACGGAACTTTTGGTTCTGAGAGCCATCTTAAATGAAAGCAATTTCAATTTTATTGTATAAGCAATACAGTGGAGTGTTGCTTGAAGATAATCAACATATTTTTAAAACCAATACTAAATTTCGTCATTTAACATCCGAGTAAATTGGTCGTGCGGCTTGTTGTATAGACTGCCAGTTACATAGGGCGCACTATAAGTTTCCGGAACTGGCCACTTACATAAACAATATTTAAAAAGTAATTACAACATTTGAAAATGGAACTCTTTGGCTGTAGAACACAGTGTTTTATCTGACTGTCTCTTGTCTTTCCATTGTGGCGTCATTTCAGAAATTGGTTGTCTACATCACCATGGATTTAACTCGTGAAAATTTTCGTAGTATGATTTTCTACGATTTTAAGTGTAATATTTTTAAGTTTATTTTTAATGTGACTCGAACAAGGCTTGCCTTAACTTGCAAAGCAATCCTTATACCGCTTGGCCACGACGGCCTTACTAAAGCTGGTTGAAATTTGTATTCTGTATTTTAGTAAGAAATATACCTTAAAGATCATATTGGCTTAAAAACTTTCTTACAATGTCATTCACAAATGAGACGACCAGAGAGTCATACCAAAATAAATTTTACGGCTCTTAAGTGATTAGGTTTGTTTAACAATTTTCTCCACATTCTAGTGCTCAGAACCAATAGGTCGGCAAAGTCGGCTTGGGGGTCAGGTATTTTGTGTATATGATTGTACTATATCGCAGGAGAGGGATTTAATGTTATTACTTTGTTATTTCAATGGCTACGCTTTCATTTTTGCACAGTAAGCATTAATGTGTATCGTCTACGGACTGATAAAAATAGATCCCCGTAAATCACACTAATTTGGTAGACACGACATTTACGCGGATTTGATGACTAAATTACCGAAATATAGACTCATAATCAAATGCCAGTTACGCGTAATTGCACTGTCCCCAACGATATAATAATAATAACGCACACACTCAACATAGCCCCGTACTAGGGAAGCCCTGTGTCGCGGGTGGGTGCCACGGATACATAGACAACCACAAATTACACCCAAACTCACGAGAGAAATAAAGGTAGGCTATATAAATATTTCTCCCGGCCCGGGAAGCGAACCTGGGACCTCTGCGTGGCAGTCCGGCATGGTAACTGTTCGGCCACAAAGGCAGTCAAATGTACAATATATATTAAAGTACAAGAGTAGAAAGAAATATATTAGGTACGTTCATGTACATTTACGTATTTTAGTCTGAAAGTTATATTTCAGTTTGTTGAAAGTATAATATTTATACAAGTTGTTTGTCGGTACATTGAATTTATGCAGCTATCCAGCATTTTACGTCTGACAATATTTTTACGCATTATATCTTAGTTCCCAAATTGATCCCTATCCCAGTGGGCGCTGAAGAGTCCCAATCAGCAATCGCAAGCAAACAAGAATTGTCTATATAAAAAACTACATTACAAATATGTATATTACATAATATATATTTTTTCTTTGTGTTTTTTTGTATTAAATTAATATAAAAAATACATGATTTCAATTATTTGTTGTGGTGGTGGGCGTTGGAATTTTTTTATTATGTCTAAGTCTGCGGTGAGACAAAAAGTTTATGAAACTATGCATTAAATCATAAAAGCAGTCAGTATCTGCTTGCGCAAACATTTAAATATTTTTATTTATTTATTTATTGCATAAAATTACACAGCATTACACATTGACTTACAATTATATGGACGTCGGGACCGCGCTAAAAAGGGTCC
>NW_020653900.1:11807474-11862039 GCF_003589595.1 Hyposmocoma kahamanoa
TTTAAATTCAACGTTTTAGCTTTTTCATTTTCCTTTACATGTCACTACGTTTAAATAGGTTGACTTGGGACATTTTGTTCGTGGTTTTTGTATTAGACCCGTCGTCCATTTATTTGTAAGTCAATGGCATTACAGCAAAATGTCAAGGCACTGTGAAATTCTTGAATAGAGAATTTGTAATAATTCACAGATGACAGACGTTCATACATCCTTTCACAAAATTTCACCTTCACCTTCAATTAAGACAGTGCAGAGCGCGAACAAGCAGTGATTTACTGTGAAACAACATACCAATTGCACCGCAATCTCAAGAGCATCTTGAATATGTCTTACCATGACAAATTTTGCTTCTTATTTTAAATCAGGCGGACTACACTACAGTTCACTATTGTATTTTCCTTCTCTCTAGAGGTCATTCGCGAAGAAAATATAAAAAGTACAAATAAAAAACAGAATTTTAAAGTACTTTCGTTTATTTCACCGCCATTTTATTAAGTATGCGATGTAGGTATATAGTGCACCATAATTTTATTAAACGCAAAATAACTAATACCATATTCAATATTTTTTAATTCTCACAATTACATACACTGATGCTAGTGAGCAGTTGGCTGTGTGACAGTTTTTCTTTAGTCTGTTTACCATTGACTTTATTTGTAAGTCAATGCTGTTTACATAACTTTTTGTTAGTAGATATATTTGAAAGTCAGTAATGGATATTTATACTTATTTTGCCTAACAATGTAACACGCTCCACAAATGACAAACTTTATGGGTTCTCTTTTTAAAAGCAATGCAAACATTTTCAACCATATTTGAGAAAATATACTTTATTGTTCTTTATTATTTTTCAGCTTTCAACGCAATATTCCAAAATTCGGTTTACGGTGTGGCCGCGAAGCTGCCTCCAAGATATACAGGCTCTGTTGTATTGGGGTCAAATATAGCGGGCTGCATCACAGTCTTCATAAATTGGATTTCCAATGAATTCGCGGGATCGCCGAGGACGTCGGCTATCTATTACTTTATAGCCGGGATATTCGTGTTGTTGGCCTGCTTTGATACTTATTTCGCTTTACCTTTGAATGTGAGTATTTTTAAAACGATTTCTATTTCGACGACAGCAAACAGTAACCGGTTTAAATTAACTTAAGTAAAAATTTTTAAATTAAAAAGAAAACTGGCACGCGTTATCTTGTAGTTTGGTGGGATGGCTCTTTATATTTTATTCTTTCGCGCCTTTTTTAAAATTTATTATCACGTATGTCCTATATTGTTGAACCGGGAAATTTTTAAGTATTTTAAGGACAGCGGGACTCGAAGCTTAAAAGCGGGACTCGACGCCTGTCCCGCTTAAAGCGCGACATTTGGTCACGAAGGCCTACGGACCAGTTCTACCATTGAATTATACCATTAATGGTATAGGTGTACTAACCAGTCCCATTTATACCTGTAATGATATAGATGGGACAGGTTAGTACACGTATAGGTGACACTAGTTTATCCTAGTACCCCATACATACCGTTATTATTTATAATCCAAAGGTTAGAGCCATGAATGCGGTAATTCAATAGTATAACTGGCCCGAAGGCACGTTAGGCAAAACTGAGCTGAAAAGACAATATTAACTCCATCGTATCCTATCTCGGCTATCATCCCATAAAATGACTATTATAAACTATTTATTCACGTTTTGCAGAGATTCTACCGCTACCATACCACTCTGGAGCAACGCACGTTCCTCGCAAACCCAGCACTCGCCGCCAATCAACAGAACAACCCGGCATTACTTCGGACTCCGTATCTGTCTATCTTAAAGCTCATCTGGATTCAAATGTACAACGTGTTTATTACTTTCTTCGTCACGTTGGCTGTTTTTCCTGCTGTGCATTCGGGTAAATCGATTTAGAAAATGTATTTGTTTTAAGTTTTATACACTGAATAGACAGAATGTAGTAAAGACATAGTAAAGGACACAAGTTCGGCAGATAATTAGTATTTTTAACTGACTTCAAAAAAAGGAGGAGATTCTAAAATTCGATTGTATTTTTTTGTTATGTTACCATGATCTCTTATTACAGTTCAGTATAGGTTTGTAACGACAAAAAAGCGGGATGCTGATATACACTTCATGTAGCGCTGTCTCACAACAATTCATTTTAGGTCCTAAATTGAATCGTAATAAGAGTTCATGGTAAGGCCCCAGATTTCGGTGATTCTTTTATGTTGAAAAGGGGGGTACATCGGTAGTGGTCCCATTGAATTTGACGAAAATATTACTCCCACTAAGGGTGACAAAATATTATCATTTTAAACAATTCATTTGGCCACTCACTTTTGGTAAACCGATTTTAGTAAAAGTTGGTAAATAGATTCTACAAACGTTTGGTCGTTTTTTTTATATAAAATAGCGCCACAGTTGCAGTGAGTGCCATTCAGAGTTTTGGGCATGGGCAACGCCCCTGCACCTGTCACCCTGACACATAAATTGACAAGTCCCATGCGCCTGTAATTTCGCCAGCGCCTTTGCCCTTCGAAACCGGAACGCACTAATGCGCACATTAGGCTGCTAACAGATTGGCTGCATCGTTGCAGTTAATACGTCAAGTCGTAATCAACTTCAAACATTCGAGGTCTCGGCTGCATAAAATTGATTACAACTGCACGCATTAACTGCAAATATCTAGTTTGTTATAATTATTAATACAAAGATCGAACACTCAGAAAAAATTCCTTCGATCCGGTCGGATTCGAACCGACGTCTTCTTGCATACCGTGCCAGACGCTATACCAACTAAGCCACGGAACGAACCAACGGACCTCACGAATTTTTCTATGTGCTTGCGTCGTGTCTTTGTACTTGGTCTTTCAACGACTTTTTAGTCGTAGCGCCATCTATGAGAAATCTATTGCAGATTTATCACCCAGTTAGTACCTTTACAGCTACCAGTCCTGGCGAGAGCAGTCGCTATTCGCTGTATTAACGACGCAAGCACATAGAAAAATTCGTGAGGTCCGTTGGTTCGTTCCGTGGCTTAGTTGGTATAGCGTCTGGCACGGTATGCAAGAAGACGTCGGTTCGAATCTGACCGGATCGAAGAAATTTTTTCTGAGTGTTTTTTCTGAGTGTTCGATCTTTGTATTAATAATTATAACAAACTAGTGGAGTGATTTCACAAAAAATAATTGAATATCAATTCAATAAAAATTTAATTAATGCAAATATCTAGCCAATCTGTTAGCAGCCTTACTGCTTGGCGACTAAAATAAGTAAGGTGGCGGTACTTCCCTGGACGAACTCTTTCTCAAGATTGTTAATGTTGTAGTGACAATTATAACAAACAAGAATGAATATATGGCCCTTATTTCGTCTCTATTTCTGGTTATATACTCGATGAGATTGTACCACCACACGCGATTTGAATCCGGAAAAATAGTTTCATTTCCTATGTGCAACAATCGCGAAAACCTAAGAACTTGACAAACATAATGATGTTATGAAATATACACTTGTTTTATATGTTTGTTTTTTGTTTATTGCAGATGTGGTATCAGTGAACACCGACAACTACCTAGGCAAGAGCTTCGTTTTGGTGACTTGTTTTCTAACCTTCAACGTAACAGCTACTATCGGGAACATCACCGCTGGCTTGTGGCAAATGGTATATTTCCAAAATTAATCTCAGATCAGTTACGTTACTACCTCGATGGCCGGGGGGTTGGCACTGGATGAGGATGTCCCGGGTTCGAATCCCGGTAGAACCGATTTGGGTAACTTTTCTAATTTGGGTCTGGTCTTTTTTGAATATGATACCACGTGATGGGGCGACAGAAGAAAAAAAGCAATGGAAGTAAGTACCTTAAGCCTCGATTACAATCCGAACCGCTGTCGCAAAAACGCGTTCAAACACATTTGTTTATACATTACGAAATCTTGGTAATGATTGGTCATAGTACTTAATTTAAAAAGATGTAATAAATTTTGGACTGTTAATATAATTTAAACTTTACCCAGACTCTATATCGTTGAAAGTTTAATACCTTTGTTGCAAGTTACGACGTTTTTATTTTATATTGAAATTTAATTCAATGTGCTGGCATCTTGCCGGCTGCTTGCTACCTTTTTTTTTTTTTGACGGGGGGAAATCTTTATGGATACCCCTGAGCCCAGGGAGACTCAGGGGTTATGTGGGGACTCTCCCTCCAGACTGGAGGGCCTACCCCACTAAAACACCCCCGGGTTTCCCTCTCGCCGGTTGAGTCGGCGCCGTGGGATCAGTGAACATTCACCACGACGGCTGCTTGCCGCCCTACGACGAACGATTAACATCTGAATCAATTCGATAAACAGAAAATTGAAAATTTATTAAAATAAGACTTACTGGTGATACGAAATGCTACTACTGCTAATATTTTTGGTGCGGCTGTCATTTTTGCACTAGAAAACAGCACAACAAGGCATTTTTCTGCGATTTTACATAAATTGCGCGAAAGAATGACAACCATACAAAGCGAAAATGGTGGACTGAGGTAAAGTAGGTCTTTCGAGACCTAATGTTGGCAGTGTCCGTCAGGATGCCTGGACCAAACGAGATGTACAAATCAAACAGCTCATTGTTTACTACCTAATTTCTACTATTTAGTACTTTTATTGACGTACTTTCTACCTTAGCGCTAATGGAAATGGTAAAGAAATAAAGAGGCCGGCGTGATGAAAGTGATGTCAGGTTGGCTGACCACTTTACGTTTTCAATGGTTCTAGCCTTAGAATAATAACGCATAGAAACCTAGTCCGCACAGGCTAAGGCAAATTGAAGCGCTCCCAAAGGGCCTACTCGAGCGGGCGGGCCGTCAGTGCTCAAGGTCAACTTGTACCGCGAACAGCCCAAGAATTTAGCTAAAAATGACGAAACGTGCGTTAAATGAGTGTAAAAATACGTCACACAAACATAAAATAGATACTAACATCACATTCCACAAGGAAGTAACGCGTTTCAACTTGTATTTTATATAAATATTCACTAAAACCGAAAATTAACCTACTACCAAAACTAGCCTATATGAATTTGATTTTTACCTCACTTGTGACAGTTCGTTTGATATTAAACTATCATTCTATGCGTTATTATTCTAAGGTTCTAGCAGTATACAGTTTACTTTTTTTATATAACTATTTACTACCCAATTTCTTCCTAAACATCCTTTTTTTTACTACATAATAAAACGCCTTTGAAAAAGTTATCTTCTGAAATGATAGTTTATCTTCTCCATGTAATTGCTAATAATACTTCTTCAGGCGCTTAGAATATGCTAAAAATGAACGTCGTCTTTTTGTATTGTAACTTATACTCGTCCAGCAATCCCTTACTTCCCGGCCTCTGCCATAATGTACTATATTACCGTATTGTAATAGAAAGGATAGGCCGTTCCAAGAGATAACATTCATCGGTGCAAAGAATAATTCTTCTACTATAATAATGATTTAAAATTAGCGGGCTTGGGGCTCAGGTACATTGCAACGTATAGGTAGGTACGGCTAGTGGATTATGATTACTTACATATGAATTCCGTTCTGTTTAGTAAATCATATTGACAATTGGCAAGCGCTAAAATCCGGCTTGTTGTCGATCGTCAGATTGTTAGAAATCGCTTAAATAATTGAATATCATGGTGGTCAAACGTCGTAACATTCAATGAACTTAAAAATTACAATTATGAAAGCGACATTCTGACCAGCTACTGACATTGTAAAGGTACCTTACGACAACTTCTTGTCGATTTCTTTTGATTTTTATTCACAACACCCGAATCGAACGTCAAACTGTCGTATTCAAAACCGAACCGGAATGACGTCACACCCGTACGAATACTAGAGCTTCTCGACCGGCAAAGGCTACAAACGTTATTCAGAACACAGTTATCGAATGAAAGCTACCGAAGCGAACGTCCTATTGTTCACAAAGCAAGAATGTAATATGGAAATCTCTTATTATTTGAAATAATGTCTGGATTTTGTTCAATTTTATTGATTTATTTTAATGCAAGACCAATGCATTCCTATATTTTAGGCGATTAAAGTCTTAAAATTGTAAATAAAAGGATTTTCATTTTTCTTATAATCTATTTTACCGACTAACTTCGTAAACGCTGTTGGATAACGATATCGTATCCGAGTCGAACGTCTAACTCGAAATTGGATATCGAATATCCAATCGAACGGTTCGGTTAAAATGTCGAAGAGTTCTGAAACAGGGTCCTGGCTGAGTGAAGAAATAGATTTCTCACAGATAGCGCCATCGGCAAAAAAGTCGTTAAAACGAAAAACAAAGGTCTGCAACAAGCACATACAAAAATTCGTAAGTTCGTTCCGTGGTTCAATTGGCATGGCATAGCGTCTGTCACGGATTGCTAAGAGACGTGCCTCTGCCTCTGAACTGCCTCCGTGGCCGAAAGGTTACCATGCCGGACTGCCACGCAGAGGTCCCAGTTTCGATTCCCGGGCCGGGAGAAATATTTGTATGGCCTACATTTATTTCCCTCGTGAGTTTGGGTGTAATTTGCTGTTGTCTATGTATGTGTCCATGGCGCCCGCGACGCAAGGTTTCCCTAGTGCGGAGCTGTGTTGAGTGTGTGCGTTATTATTATTATTACGTTGGTTCGAATCCAGCCGGGTCAAAGAATCTAGGGGTCGTATTCTAGAACTCTATTCAATGCTCAAGTCAGGATTGCACTGGCAACACTGGCAAGACTTGAGTATGATATCAAGTGCTTTAAACCCTACTCAAATCCTAACTTGAGCACTGAGTAGAGTTCTAGAATACGACCCTAAGTGTTCGATCTTTGTATTAATAATTATAACAAAGTAGTGGAGTAAGTTCACGGAATATTAAATACAATGGTGGTCAAACATCGTAACATTTAATAAACTTAAACATTTGTTAAAATTGTATTTAATTAATTTTTTCTCAACAGCCGAGCCGTCGCTGGTTATTCGTCCTAACAACAACTCGTCTGGTATTCATTCCCTTGTTTCTCGTCTGCAACTACCAGCCCCAGGAAGGACGAACGCTCGCAGTGCTTATCAACAATGACGTCATTTATTGGATCATCGCTGTTATATTTGGGTTGACGCATGGGCACGCGAGTTCTTTGTCCATGATGTATGTTAGCAGGTGAGATCTTGGATTTTTCTACTCAACATTAGAGTTAAGGAACTTGAGTTGGTAAGGACTACACACAGACGACCACAGTTTGAAAATGAAATATGATAAGTTTGGGAAAATTCACAAATCGCGTATTTTGGTACACTGCCATCTAGCCACAAAGTTCGGAACTACTGTTTCAATAACAAAGTTATTGTGTTACAATCGAGTACAAGGGCAATAATTGAAGCCATCATGAATGAATACTCATTTACATATTTAGAGAGACACTAAAAAAAGGTTGAAATTATGATAACAACGTTCATATGAACCACTAGCCACATACATATACCAGAACGTATAATCGAAATCAAAAGACGATTCACGTAATTCTTTTTTAACCGACTTCAAAAAAGGACGAGGTTCTCAATTCGACTATGTTCTTTTTTTTGTATGTATGTTACGCGATAACTCCGGTATTTGTGAACCGATTAACATGATTCTTTTTTTGTTGCAAAGGGGGTATTTCCATTGTTCATTTTGAAGAAAATTATCCACCTCGAAGGGTGGCTGCTTACGCATGAAGATTCATTTTTATAAATAGCGCTTAACTTTAATTTAGGAGCAATTACTTTAATGGTTGATTTTGTTATTTCTCCAATTCAAGTCGTTTTTCTCTCAATATACTTTGAGTAGTGAGAACCGATTTTTATTATCTCCAGTGTCAAGTCCTGTATAGTGGCGAATATTTCAATAAAACTTAGCAAATATACTTAATTCCACATACTTTTCAGGTCGGTTTTTTTAGTACTCTGTACTGAGATTATAAAAAAAAACGGTCTGTGGCCGTAGCATGGCAGTATAACACATGCATGTGTGATAAACCTCCCCGTGACATATTTATTTGTGTTGGTGACGCTATGTTGCCGTTATTAAAATTTATTTTTTTATTGCGAAATCTAAATCGGTAAGATACCGAAATGTCATTCGTTCTTTTGTTTATTTGGTAACGAACTATTATTATAGATTTTGAATAACAAGGATAACGATATGAAATTGCGATATGAAATCTTTGTCGTTTACTCATCGCCGCGAAAACGACGAAACAAAAAATTTTGTAGTTATTTTAATAGTAAAAAGTTTTAGTAGTTTCAGTGTTTATATATTTTACATTATATTAGTTGTTATTAATGTATTTCTAATTCCTCTCATGTATTGAACTGTATTAAAAACGCCTTTTTCCTTTAGTTTCCAATAATTAATATATATAAATTTGTTGGTTTTTATTATCTCGTTTTTATCTCGTTTGTCGCGCTCAATTTTTATGTTGGTAAAATGAATGTGCAGATCTGTCAATGTTTTAAAATCAGCTGTGACCTTGCGGCCATTTTTGGCACTGCTTTCACAACAATGTCGCCAAAACTCACACATTCTTAATTTGAAACACTACAAAATCTTGATAATGTTTGGTCGTAGTTTTAAATTTTTTAATTTTAAACTTTTTTTTAATTTTTTTTTAATTAACGTATTTTAAAAAACTTTATCTTGTTGGCATATTGTTGAAAGTTTAATACCATCAATACCTACTATTGCAAGTTATGACTTACAGTGACAGACGCAGCGACAGTGTCTCTCAGATCTTTGCGATTTAAAGCTCTTGTGTGTGGGTCTGCAACTGCTATGGACAGACGTGTCGCTTGACACCAGGCGCACGACTGTTCGTCCTGTCACTTAGTATGATCATCAATAAAAAAATAATAATGCGTTCTGGTCCTCCAGTAACGTGGCCCCCGAGCACGCCTCGAAGGCGGGCATGCTGGGCGCCGCCACGCTGATCACTGGCATCCTGGCCGGCATCGCCTTCAGCGGCCTGAGCGCGGACATCGTTGCAGCATCCATTTGGAAAGCCACCTAGCGGGGGCTGCACTATTTCCACGTCGCGTGGGGCTTCCTCAAGCGCGTTTAGGGTTTCCTTGCACCGTGCTTCGGTCGCGCGTGTACTTTCATGCTACTACCCGACCCATTCCGCCACACTCGAAATTGTTATCACTTCAAATATAGCGTATAAGTACGACCGCGTAGCCGAAACATATTAACAGAACCAATATAACCCTAAGGTTGTTTTACATGAGGATTTTCTTTGTATACTAATATTAAAATGGAAATAAAATCGTATATCTCTTATATTCACTACGAAAGTGATAGCGAGGTGCTATGTTTTTATTTCTTTTAATTCAAATAAAGCAATTCAATTTAAAAACGTAAAATATTTGGAGAAAAATCGCCATGTAAACTGACCTAAAAAGTGCAGTACTGTTAAGTGACAGTGAGTGAATTAGTGCATAATGAGTGACAAATACTAAGTAGGTATTGTTGTACATTGCCAATATTACGGGAACGCGTGTGTTGAGTCTTTGTTGACTTTAGTTGATAATTTAAAGACTACAGTTTGGACATGTTTTTGAAAAAAAAAAAAATATACAGAAACAACTTTGAATTGCATCTTGTACAGATTTTGTTTTCCAATATTTCTTTTCATAGTATTCCGTATTTTTAAGAGTCCGTATGAAATCATAGTCACTCGTTTTTGTATTTTCCAAGTTCCAGCATCGGAGTCATTCGTGTATTAAGGAAGTTGACAATTGCATTGTTAAAGTGATTATAATCATTTCGCTCAACAATTCACTGTTGTATATAATTTGATAGTTGCAGAGATTCAGCAAACTCAGGTTTTGTATAGCGGCCATCTTAGATTCGCCACATTGGAAAATTTTTAGTCCCGATAAAATCTGACCAGTCTTTGACAACTTTTTTATAGATAAAATGCAATCGTCGACTTCAGTAAAACACGAATAACTCCAAAGAGAGGAGAACAAAATACTGTCATATGATTGGTTAATTTGAATTTCGAATTTGTCAGTAAATTTGTACTGCATTATTAACGCGAATTGACTAGTGTTAAAAATATTATAGGAATGATGTTGAATATAACTGCATTTTTAAGCAATATGATATTATGACATTGACATTATTATATATGTATATCGAATTATTTTATAAGAGTGATACCCCACTTATCAGTATACCATTCGTACTGCTTTTGTGATGCGCAGTTATCGATGTTATTAGTACTATAACTTAACAAACTATCGATAAGTATAATTTTTGTTTGCGCTTTTTAATTAAGCATTACACAATCTGTCCGATTAATGTTACTATTTTTCAATATGGTGTACTGATATCATCGATATTTTTTTGCCGTGTAACATTAGCTTTAAATATGGAGATGATGTTTATGCATTCTGACTTGTCGGGTTTCCACTCTTCCATGATTAAAATCCCCTGGCGGGAGTCGCTTACGCTTTTTCCTATTAAGAGTGAATAAACACAGGGTGTATATTAAATCGACAACAAATTAATTAAGAATTAGTAATATAGAAAATTAAATAGTCACGTGTCAAAATCGCTACCGCAAATAAGAGTATTTGACAAATACCGAAAATGAAACGGCTTTTATAAAAAAAAAATACAGTAATGGTCAAATGTTGATCAGAATTGGAATTATTTATGATTCTTTATATCAAAAATTTTACATCGGAAATTACGTCGTAGCGGGCAGATTGTAAGTACAATCTTGATGTTAACCACAATTACACTTTAAATGCATTCTTTAATTATGTTCAATAAATTTTAATGTCATATACTTTTTATTGAAATATGAAATGATTTTTTGATGTCTATTTCATAAACACCCCGTATAATAAGCATTACTATGTAAAGTTCTACATAATGTTAAAGTTTACAAATGCATATAGATATTTATATTAAAATTAGGTAGTACAAAGTTGAATTTGAAAGACAGCTGTTCATTACAGGTGACAGTTCACTTTTTGCCTTATACAATTTGTATAGGTGCAAGGGAGATAGTTATATTATTGTCAGTTTAGACTAGAAAGGTTGAATTGTTTGCTATAAATATTTACTAGAAATCATTATACTCTAATTAAAATAAGGGTTGACACGTTACATTTGGATCCTTGTATAAGAATAAAAAAAATGCAAAACTTAAACAGTGATTTAATAATGAAATGCCTTTTAAGGGTGAAACAATGTAACTTGTTAAATTCGATATCGATAAATTTTAATTACCTTATTATTGCGAAGTGTTGTAATTTGTTTTTAAGTTTCTTATTTGATAGTATAAACTTTTGAATAAACGGGATATCAATCATTATACTAATTAAAGACAATATGGTAATAAATTATGGACATTATATTTTTTACAGTATGTTATTGTCAAGTCGCTGTACAATAATATTACTGCAGAGGTCGGGAAGTAAAGGATTGACGAGTATGAGTTACAATTGCACTACACGAATCGGGCAATTCCCGTTCCCGCCTACGTATAAATAGTGCTTTTCTCAAACAAGCAAGCAAGGAAATATAAAAAATACAGAAAAAAAGAAGTAACAAAGCACTGTAATAAATTTTACACGTGTTCGTGTATACCACAATTTAAAAAACACCACAGATAATATGACACAGATAAGCGGTTTTATAACAGTGTTTTCTTTAGTCTGTTTACTTAGCTCTTTGTTGGTAGATGTATTCATAGAGCAGCGGACAGAAATGGATTAACATGCCCGGCCTATAGGCTGGCAAAGAATTTCACACTCCATAAATGACAAACTTTGTGGGTTCCCCTTTTGTAAGTAATGCAAACATTTCCGAGCATGTTTGAGAAAAAACAAACATGGCCGTTTTATCCACGATAAAGTTTCGCTTGATCTGCCCATCGTTGGATGATTTTGATTAGTTCAAAATCGTAGTACCCTGCAATACTGCCTTATTGTACAAAAGACAGCGATGTGCTTATTGCAGCGCACATTTATTGTATTTTGACAGTTGTTTTATATTTTAATGTACAATTTTTGAAATCAATGTTTTCGTGTTAAAAGAATCGCTGGCGTTGTATCAGTATAACTTCGAGGGAGTTGGTGAGCCACAATTAAATAATAAATCAAATGGCGAATCCAGTTGAGCCCGTTTACAATATTATGTCTGAATCGATGTGCGTGACATTGGGGTGATAACTTCCCAAAACTTGTTAATAATTAAATTGGGTAAGAGCGATGCCTCACGGACGTCAACGCACGAGCAATGCGGTGTCGTAACGTAATGCCCTTTTCGCACCGCATCACCCCTCCCCGCTTCGTCTCCTGAGACCATGTCCGATGTGCACGTGTTCCGTCGCCGCGTGCCATTTCAACGCATGTCCTGATTTATATGCAATACAACGCAGCGTCACCGTTCCGGCGTCACAACACCAACATCGCTCAAAGATAATACTGCCCTTAATTTCGGTGCAGTCGAGTTAAAACGGGCACAAGCCTAACTACGCTTGGACTTGACGCAGTCAGATTTCACGTTACTAGAAAATAAACTAACAATTTGATGTACTTTATTGACAGACTGAAAAACTAACATTGTTTTAAGACATTATTTTGTAATAGGTATATTATAAGGCACAACTGAAGTTAATTCTGTTGAGTACATATTTTTGAAATTAATTTGTCCTAGTAGCAATAGAAGTCATTTTGAGAGCTCATCTTTTTTATATTTTATATTTTCTTTCACCTATTTCTGCCGTTAAGCAGTAATGTGAGCATTACTGCGTTCTGGTTTTGAAGGGGTGCTGCTTAAACTACAGGCACATGCGACTTGTCAACTTTGTGTCTCAGGGTGGCGGGCGCAGTGGCAGCACCCTAGAACAAGCATACGACTTGTTCGTCCTATCACTTGATATCATAAAAAAACCCTCTTATGCGTGTATAATAATGTTAATATTGTCCTTTAATTCTTCGATTGTTTAATTGTTGAAAATACCGGCCTGTAAATGATAACACGTCACACACTTTTCCTTTCGAGATGAGCAGAAACAACAGCCTGGGTTTTGCTATTACATGTATTTTGAATATTAAAGACACCTGTTTGATTTTGAAAATTTTGACTCTAGTTTCGAAATGTATTCAACAGAATTGACCTTTTTGTCAATAAATCATTATCATTTCGTGTATAAGTTTGTTAGAAATCGTTACTTTTAATTTTCACGAGTGTGTTATTCTCCCTTTCCCATTTTGTGTTCAGTGAATTAACCAAAAAATCTGAATTGTGCTCGAACAAACTTTTCAGTGTATTTTCATTGATTTAAATAATATCACTCAGTTTTATTTATTTAGTAAAAATGATTTTTTTTTTCAATTTATGTTTTATTTTTCGTTAACCCTCTTTGACAAGTAAAATAGTGTTGCTATATTACAATATATTATTTAAAAAACGCTTAAGTTTTGCGTCATGGTTACCGTGGTGCCTTATCATACAGTGTTATTGTCATTTTCGCGTTCCATGGTCATTGATGTTAGTTAAAATAATTTTGCTTATTACATTTGTTATATAATAATATCGGTAATGTATAGTAGGTAAGATAAAAGGTCCACAACAAAGTGCTGGCTAAGTGCATGCACAGTGAAATAAGTGTAAAATCTTTTATCAAAATAGAACAATTTTAGTACTTGGTGTACGAATCTAGTGCCATCTTTAGCACTAAAATTTACACCTGAGGATTATAGTGCGCAGTGGTACTGTAAGGAACGTTCTCAATTTAAAAGAAAAAATTGTCCCATCATAACTAACGTTTTAAAATTCATTATTCATTTGTGGAGACGCAGGTTGTACAGAAATTATTAATAAGAGAGTCAGTATATTGACTGCTTGGGTAAACATTACGCATATAAGTAACAAACAAAAATGATACCTATTTATTAACAAGCATTAAATAAGCAGAAATCTAAACTAGGTACGACATGTATAACACATTTTCACAAGATTGTATTGAACGTTTGTGATGAGTATTATTTATTTATAATATTTTAATCAATTAATTCACATATAAAAATGCGAAATAAGAAAAAATATATGAAACGATTTCAAAAACGTCCCCGACACTCAATACTATCTAGGAGTAAAATTATGTTATTACAAGTAAACTATGACAAAATGTCAGTCATTTTGTATTTTTATCAGGGGTGACATTAGTACATTTCAGTGCCACTAGCACCACCAGTAACAAAGAAACGATGACGTACCCGTCACGATGTAAATTTTATTTAAAAAAAATGACGTCACACGAGCTATTTTCATGTATCATGACAAAATTGTAGAATCGCTTTACGTTATAAGTAGGTAGGGTAAAAAATATAAAGTAAGCATTAATTTATTGGGTAGTCCGAGACCCAAAGTCAGATAAATGTTTGAAAAGTCCGTATTCTCGCTACCCTGTATCCTGTAGGACGGTCATAGGTATAAATTGACGACAATAAAAGAGTTACTGTAACGATATATAGCATCTTATCAATAGGTATTTTAAATAATTAAATCAAAATATTTATCAAAGTAATATTTCAGATCTCACTAAAATACTAAACACGCTGTTTTTCTATATCTCCATTCTATCTAATAAGCGAATTATACGAAGCGATCCAAAAAACAAGCCATACGTCATGTCGTCCGTTACGATAAAGAAGTTTAATATTTTGATGAGCATTTTTAAATCGGAACACAAGGACGTGAAATTTTATCAGTTGACCACCTGGGTAACGTAGCTCACTGGTTAGGTATAAAATAGATATTAATACAAACTTATATTGGTGGTGGATCGTCGCGAAATTACGTCGAATGGTTAAAAAAGGAGACGAAATTACCGGCACCACCTGCACACTAGTCGAGCACGGCAGAAAAAGTATTTCCAAAGACCGAATACTTGATTTACATATTCAGAGCCTAGCAGGTTTCACTAGCTCTCTGCCACGCTGACGGGAAATCAACGCTAGGGAAGAATCCACCGGAAATTACGTAGATGAATTGAGTACGCGGATAAGGCGTTAATATACAGGAATCTGCCTTACGAATGAGTAGAGTTTAATTTGTATGACGATTTCACGACGGCGGTGTTGTTCTGTTCACTGAGACAACCCTAATGTATGTATTATAAACATATGGCATTTTATTATGAATACAATGATTGAACACACAGAAAAAACTAGTGGAGTTTTTTCGCAAAAAAATTTCAATAAATATATGGCATCTTGTTTATTGAATCGCTTAATTTATCTAATATTTCCATTTTTATATAATAAAAATTGATAATGTATTGTATCTGATATCAATAATCATTACCACGTACGTACCTTACGTCGGGTTTATATTGTCATTACATTACGGGACGTGTTAATATTAATTGTTTAGAGTGTTGAGTAACTTACAGAGACCTTACTATATTTGACAATTTTGTATATTAATAATAATATGTAAAGCAACCTGTACATAAATTGGGAAATTTCCATAGTACTTTGAGTACCAGAGCAACGGAATTCACTCCGGGGCATTTTCCATAACACTCAAACTAGATACAATTTAGGAAAGTTAATTTCCCAAATCCGCGCTCTGATGTAATAAGGCCACATCCGCAAAATGACAACTTTTCAGGAGACAGGTTTAAAGATCTCCAAACGGACTAATTCCGTATAACCTTTTTATGCTTAAATAGAAGAGATACAATTTTACATGCACATAATTTGTTTCTTGTAATTAGTACTATATTTAACCGACTTCAAATAAGGTTCTCAATTCGACTGCATTTCTTAAAATTTTTATATGTAAGTCGTACGAATGTTACGCGATAACTAATTTGTGAATCGATTTGGTGATTCTTTTTCTGTTGGAAAGAAGGTACCTTAATATTAGTCTGGTTTAAATTTGAAGGAAATATTTCACCTCTAAGGGTGGCAAGCTAGGGGATGAATTTAAAGCCGGTTTCGCGCACTTTCCGGAAAACAATTTCAATAAAACTTGGCAAATAAATATATCGCTGCCTTAGTTTCTCAAACTCGTGTCCTTGTAAAGAGTGATTATTCAGCAGATGGCAAAACTTACTATTTATTTTAAATTTCTTATCAAAGGTGTTAATTTGAATGCATTACTTTAAGAACATATAAAAGCCGGTGTGTGAATATGAAGGAAATGTTATGTGTAATCAGCTGGCAAAATTTGTAAATACAATCCATTTTTTTTCATTTCAGTAACTTTGTGCTTTAAGACACGAGTTTGAGAAACTAAGGCGACGATATGTAATTCCACGCAATTTTGAGGTCGGTTTTTTTAGTACTCTGTACTGAGATTATTATGTGGATAAGTATTTATACCAAGGGTAAGAAATCTCCATAGCGCTCACAGAGCAAAGCGCTGGGCCACCAAAGTTGATACATAAAAATCATACGAATAATACACCGGCTTTAGCGGTCAAAAGTTGGTTAAAAAATATGCATAATACAATATTGTTAATAATTCTCAACATTGTAAACTCATTGAGTCGCTGAAACATGTTCTCTATTCTGCCCTCCTTATCATAACTGACGTAATTGACATTTTTAGCGAAATAGAGTTATATATGTGGAATCAAAGAAACGAGATCTGCAACCCCCTGTAGGCGGCTTTTATATCTTATATAGTTTTTTTATTGTTAAGCAAAATCAATGTAATTGAAATTTTTTTAGGTGACAATCAATAATAAAATTTAGGTGCCTGAAGGTGCTCGAAAATCACTGGAACACAAATGCGTTAGTTATAACAAGGAGGGCAGTATTGTGGACGGGACATTCGTTGAAAATCTGTTACGTCCAAATGAGATAATATAGACCCGGCTTTATGCACTCCTCTAGGACGAAGGCTGTGAGTATTAGCTTTAACCTCCCTCTTTTAGTCACGCTCCAATCCCATCACACACGATTGTAGGAAATAGGATAATCAATTTACTTAAATGCAATTTTAATCTCATTAAGTCAGAAAGTATGTTTGTTTTTATTAAACAGTCAAAGTGGGTTAATTACACAAATCTCCACTAAACTCCATAAACTTTATTCCACAAGTACCCACTAATAGTAGCACTTGCCACGCAGTGGGGATTTGCGGGAAAAAATCTCCAACAAGTCATTTATTTTATATAGTAGGTATAGTTTGTGTATAGAAACATATTTGTGTATTTTGTCCTTTATACAATAAATAAATTAAAAAAAAAAAAGTTATTTAGCAATTTTTAGGTGACAGATTTGTGGTTTGACACGACACGTAGATTAGTTGTGTTTTCCTTAAATTTAAAATCAAAACTCCATTTGAAACAAACGAACCAGTGAAACTGCATTCGCAGAATGAGATTTAGAAGCAGTAGAGCTCCTTGTGAAAGAGATCGTTCTGTGAGGTACTGCCACCTTACCTATTTCTGCCGCCAAGCAGTAATGTCAGCATTATTGCAAACAACTCTGTGCCACCGAGCTTAACGTTAGTCGATTCCTGCCCTGTGAGACACTGGGTAGTCCTATTCGTGAGTGAGAAGAATTGCATTTAAGAAAAATTATTGCCATTATCAAACCTCCTCCCATCACCTTTCGAGTACAAAGTTGTTTTTTAGATATACCTCGTTTATAAATTTTGTACTTTATTAAGATTTGTACAAGATGATATCTTTGTAAATAGCACTCCTTTAACTATATTTAATTTGTATAATAAAATTGTAGAGTTTTTATATTGACTGCGATGTAACCCGTAACAGCTCATTATTGCATATACGCCTTTCTGAACACGAAGATCTGTCATAGGTCAGCGCTATGTTAAAGCCGAAGTCTAAAGGTGCTTTTCTACAGGCGAGGCGAGACGAAGATTGAAATTTGTATGGCAAAATTTTAATTCTCTCGTAGCGTGTCAGCAGTGGAAATGCTCTGGATTGAGGAGAATGTGTGAGACGAGAATCGAAATATTTGTTAGTGTAACATTAAACTGTATAACTTAACTGCTTAACTTTGCAACGGAAACGATTCGCGCGAAACCGTTTGGGCTCGCGCGATCTCGTTTTGGTGGAAATAGACAGGTAAAATTTAAATTCTCGTCACGCCCCGCCGGGGGAAAAGAACCATTATGCAGGGTGTAAGTTGTACTGAAAACTACATCACTGTAATGAGTTCTACACATAGACTTTTCTTGCAATATTGCGTTGATTTATGATTGATTCGCGGGATACCATACCATAGAAACTAACGCGATACTAAAGTCGTTATGTCACTTATCGCTGAGACAGTCCACCATTAAAAAATCGGGATTGTCCATACTGTTTTGTGGAAATCTCACCGCGTACAGTGTGTTGAGTTCTATACTTACGCTCTATGTACTGGCATATCTATGAGAACGCTCATGGAAAGGTCTTAACTAGGGGCCAAAAAGAGGAAAAACCGCAAAAGTATAGAAAATGGAAATGAAAATATATATACAATTTTTATCGTTAGAAACAGCGTAAGCGCATTTACACACTGCATCCGAATCATGTAGTTTCCGAGTCCGAGAAATGATGATCCGAAATTTCACAGGGATTATTTTATCTTTAGGAGTAATATGCTAAGCGTGTAAGTTCCGCTGCGTTTTTCCTCTACATGGTGGCCATAATCGGGAAGTACCTAGACCTTTTTATTTACGGTCACAGACATATAGGTGATATTTTGCAAGGTGTCAAATTTCTTGATTGAAAAATTCAGTTCAAAGAAGAATTTTGACAAGTCGTTATGTAAGTCAACTAGTGACTGAGTACATTGCAGTGAATATAAAAGCTCTGATTTAACCGTTAGTTAATAAATATCATATCATTAAGTATTAACCACAGTTAACTTAAATTGTTATAAAAAGAAATAACTTTTTGAACTCTTGCTTCTGACTTGAAATCTGTCATATTCTACCTAAGTACTAACTTAAACTATTTTTGAAAACATTGAACTTAGAATTACAAATTGGTACCAATAATTTAAGATTGGAATTCAATGCTTTTTAAAGGAATTTTTTATTAACTATTTTATTTACTGCCGTTTTAAAATGGTTACCTCTGTTGGTGCTCGATTTAAACTTAGTTCTTAATATAAGGACCATATAGTTCAAAATAAATCTAAATTAGTTCTGGAAAACGATCACAAGTTCAAAGTTTTCAGAAGTATATTTTGAATAGTGTTCCAATCCATTTTCTCTTAAAATCGTCTAAATTTAATAAATAAGCAAAGAAGAAATTGTAATCGCTTGATCCCCTTTTAAAAATTAATAACCCACTAAATGACAATAATGTTGATCCTTATGAATCTCTGAAACACAATATTTATTGTAACAACAATCAATCGTATGTATTTTTCCACTTTTCCATTTTATAGTAATAATAATGTAATAAACACAATAAAAATCCATTGTACTGGTTTTGTACTCAACAAATTAATAAATATGATAAGTTTATAAACTGAATGTGTGATTTTATTTATTTTTCATTACACTTCATTTTCATTGCACCGATCTCTATGAAACTGTAGGCTCATTTACTTCGATGAATTATTACATTAAGTAAAATAACGGTTAACTGGCGCACCTATTTAAGTCCAATATTTGCTCGACATGTTTTCGCGGTGTTTCATATTTCACGTCCGCAGCGGGATCTCATGATTAAGGATCACGAATTGGTTCGAAACATGTAGGGACGCAGTATCGAATCAAAAGTATCGATACTGTGCTCATGAATAGTATCGCGTAAAAAATATCGTACTCATAAAAGTATCGAAACAGAAAATTTGCTAGAAAAATATTTCAAGAGAAATATCTCAAGATATTCCAGCAAATTTTCTCTTCTGAAAGATTGAATTAAACACATTAATTAATAAGTATTTTATTTGATTTATGATTTTTAACTGAAACAAATAATAAAAGACTTATTAAATTGATCAAGTCAATAGATCATCTTTTCACATAATTTAGGTTACTTAATATTCCCACTCCTCCTCTGTATAATCATTTAAAAACAAAAATTTATTTGGTAACAGTCTGTTTCTCTTTTTAATATTGTATTGCCTGCTTTTTTGCGAGGTAGGTACTTTAATATAATGGTTTTCAGTTAGGTTAATTCAAATGTTTCTAACTAGTTTTCTTTATTCTCATTAATACAAAGAGGCGACTGGAAACATGTAGAGCAAAAATTCGACTTAAATACGTGAGTTATCCGTTGTTTTAGTTAATATGTCAGAGTCTCACGGTGATTTTCTATTTAAAAAGATGAATTATTAAATTACAATAATTATCTTTTAACCGGCAAAGCAATAACCGGCTGATTGAGTTTGTCTAGGTCACTCGAAGTAAATTAACAAAAACTAGGTACGCCCCTAGGGATTAAATGATGCACGTTACTCCCGTTTGTAAGGCTATATTGACGTACTTTTAGAGCATGCGAATTGAAAAGTTTTACAATTACGCTTAGCAATAATTTTGAAACTAAATGAGGTTTAAAAAACCATGGGAATCAGCGAAACGAGACAACCCCGTATGAGGTTTAATAAACAGCTTATAAGCGGTAAATAAACTGCTTAAAAGCGGTAAATATACCGCTTTAAACGGTAAATAACTTATTGCTTCTTCTTCCTTTTGTTTTATTTCATTCTCCATATTTATGTCTTGCTGCATTTCTATACTTTTTTCATTTGTTTTTCCTTTAAGTAATGTTTTTATTTATTTTTAATTGATTTTCTTTTCCTTTGTCTTCAGTGGACCCACTTAACTTTATGTATTTGAGGATTGCTTGGATACTATATTTTTTTCGTATTTGATTTAACACTATGTAAATGTTTTTTTTCTCAAAACTTCACAATGAACGGGGTCATTTTTCAAGCGTTCACTATATTATTTTTTGTATTTCGGCATTCGTCATGGGTGCCATTTCTGCAAACAAAACTAGTTTCAGTTAAATACTTTTTTATTAATTTTATGCATGTTTCAGTTTGTTTGTTATTATAATTAATGTATATGCATCTTTATATTTTCTCAGTTTCGTAACATAACGAAACTGTTAACAATATCTGATAAATACTTACGTCAAACTTTTTTAAGCACCACATTTACTTTTGAATTGAAATCTCAATGAACTTAGGAATATGTATGTATGTATTAGTAGCCTTTGATAATAAATAAATATTCAGAAACACACTTTTTTAAGAAGTTCATGAAGAACAGTCGTTAATCACCTGATAAAAAATTATACAAAATACTTACCCAACTCAAACATTCAATTTCTTAGCCGTAACGAAACGGCAGTTGATGACAAATATTAAAACAGGGTTCAAATAGTGTTACCAATTTAAAAAAGAATAGTGTAGTCTTCTGAAATGCAGCAATTACTTTTAAAAGCTGTGTAACTAACGCTGAGTAACGAAATTTATTTATTTGCGACACTGAATGAAAATATTATATCCATGTAAATTATAAAGATATATTGAAGCAGCTTTTAGAAAATTGTTTATTATAACTTTAAGGGTAATCACAATCAAACTTTGGCAGTATAATTGCTTATAAATATAAGTTATCAATTGCAATGGATACAACGTCGCGGTAGGACATTTAAAAAAAGTATGAAGGGCGTTTCAACCATTTTTTTGACATTGAAAGTACTGAATATATTGTAAAATTTTACCCAAGAATTAAATATTTCATGGTTGGAAAGAACTAACGTGCCTTAAAAGATAAAGTTTTTAGTGTATGTTAAGAGACATGTAAATTTTAAAAAGGTAATTTTTTTCTGCGTTTGACCCAAATATAATATGAATAGGTAAACTGAAACGTTTTTTAGTCTCGCAACTTCCCCACAAGTATGGTGAATGTATGCAAATAGATGAAAAGTATTGTATGCGGTACGGGTAAAATTTAGGTTTCGAAGGAACCTAAATTAATGGCGTTGAAAAAAATGTAACAAAAATTTGTTAAACTATTTTGAAAAATGGATTAAATTAAAAAAAAATAGTCATTCTTATTTTTTCCGAGTTTTAACACAAACTTGACGTCGATGATTCTCAAAACTGGTAGAAAGTTTAAAAAAAATGAATAATGAAAAGTTGGCCTAAGTTGTCTAGAGAGTCTATGACTCTACTTCAAATAAACTCTGCGTCAAACTATTGCTATCCTTTATTTTCCGTCTGTATACTGTACACCGAGTATATACAGTATACAGAATGACAATTTTCTAAAAAAACAATCAATTTTTCAATATAGTTTAACAAATTTTTGCTTCATTTTTTTCAACTCTGTGATAGAGCAAAAGTTGAAAGGAAATGAAATTATACCAAAAATCGAAAAACAACAGCTCTTTATTGCATACAATAAATTATGAAATATCGTCAATAAATAACTTGCCCTAAACTCTAGCCGATTCGTGTGGAGCTTATGTACATTTCAGTGCCTGACACGTCATAGGTAAAAATCTAGAAGTGTCTTGGAATTTTCTTTCCTAACGTGCTATATGCTATTGAGGTAGACCTTTAATTGCTTGGTGATGATGAGGATGACGAGAGAGTTGATGAGATGGAAGCTACACTTGAGTAGCTCGGAGATTGGTTTGCAGTTGATGCGCTGTCGTTGGGGTAATAGCTATTATAGGCTATCTGTGAAGGATCCCAAACTCTAGCATAAGGACCTGAGCTTGCAGGTTCCCAAGCTGGTGACCCGTATGAGTCTTGAGGCGCTGCTGGCGTTGATGGAGGACCATACTGGGATGCAGGGGGCCCATATTGAGATGATAGGGCTGGAGCATCAGTTGGCATCATCATTGGCATTGCTGGAGGAAAATGTAAAAAAATATTAGCTTTTAGTCGATATTAAATATCGTTTATTTATATTTCAGAGTTCGTAACATCGCTTAATAAATGAGCGTTACAAATATACCTGAGCTATTCCACATTGTAAGAGGTAAAAAAATGTATGGAACTGACTGCTAATTTACGTTGGTTGGAAAGGCATTTAAAGCACGAGCCGTTTCCATAGTAATAAGTGCAAGAGGTTTTGTATATGATTTCCTTACTAAGTTATTCTCAGCATTAGGTCAAACTTACCTCCTTTCTTCATAACAAGGTTGTAGATTAGGAAACCAAGGACAAGCGTAATGGCTAGTTTGCTCAAGATCAGTGCCTTGATTGCCTTAATACCGATGATAGCCACCAGAATTGGCATGAGAGCCTTCATCTTCAGCTTTAGGAGAAGTAGTACTGGCAGCAGGAGCTTTTTCTTCAAAATGCCTCGGGCTGTAAATATGATTTTCATTATACACAGTACGTGTAACGTTTACAATCGATTCTTAATCTGAATTCAATATGTTGATATCTAAGTCTGTCTATTAAGTCTTATTTGGTAATTTATGTATACGTGAACTTTACAATATCATTTTCGCTCATGCTTACTTTTAATACCTGTTTTATTAAACTGTGTCTACTTTATTTTGCGTATACAATAATTTTTTTTAAATTATTTTTCAAGTGTTGTATGTCTTTCGTGTTTATTTTGAAAACTTTTATGAAGATATTAGTCTACTTAATAAATGACAAGTACCTTCTCCATTGTCATTTTTCTCCACAGGAAATTCCACATCAAATCCTCTATCAGCTCTATAAGACACCTCAGCATTCTGGAAAAGGAATTCAGGCAACTGTAACCTGAACTCATTTGAATTTAGAATTTTTCCAACGCGGTCAAAGATCACTATGTCAATGTTGTGTTCCTCAAACGCTCTCGCAGATTCCGAAGTCACTCCCAATTTTGTATCCAGGAAGGAGAGAACCTTCACTTTGAGACATGTCATAGGACTTTCAGCTTCGAAACAATCACTAATAACACTGTTGATTAGATCATCACTAGTTTGAATCCGAGCCGTTTCAATTTCATTGTCTTTCAGGGTGTATCCCTGTACCAAGACGATAGACGCGAGTACGAGTACACACTTCATGTTGGCTACACTGTCATTAGTCTAATTAAACGTACGGCCCGGCCGGTTAATCGAGAAACAATGATTTAATTTTTCATTGGGCTTGGTTTTTATATGGGTTCCTTTGGGCGGCAAAGCACGCCGCGTGAGCACGTGGCTTGAATATGAACGTCTTACATACTTGGCTAAACGTTTGTTTTCATAGAAAGTCCCGGTGAGAGTGACTGCAAGTTTTGGATTTAATATCAACGAAAATTTTATGAGTTTTTTACGTTGTTTGATATTTGTTTAGTTTATGATATACATACATAAGTGGATGAACTTCAGCGTTATGTAAAAAAAAGTTATAGGCTCTTTCAAATTGTCGTATATTTCCATAATTATACTGTTAACCATTTAACCTACGGTTATCTTTTATTTTTTTCACTACACAAATTTAGTGTAGATCCTCTATTTCTCTTGTTTGTTTTTTATTTATTTTACACAGTTTTACCTAATTAAATAATTTATTAAGAATTACAAGCAACTCCTGTGACCTCTCTACCTTCTTTGCCGTATTCCACTGTACATTTCTCTACCGGCTGTCTGCAATTGGAGAATCAATAAATCATCTTATTGCCTATGCAAGGCGACGCGACTCTCACCTTCCCCATGCCCATACCAATGTCTAATTGTTCTCTTGTATAGTTGTGAGTAAAAAAATATATGATCATTCACGTAACTGCTATAAAGCAGTTATTTCTTAAACTTGACAATACTTTGTAAAATATCTTTATTATTGATATCTTCATTCACTCACCTAGGCGGTAAAACTTCAAATTTCAGGTGCAATTTGATATACTGTGCTTGGCTTGCTCACCTTTGAATGAATACTTTAGTTACTTGTAATGGAGTAGTATCGTTACTATGGTCGTAATATAAGATAGATGATAAGAAAGCTGTAGGTTTTATTCTACGTCATGGATCTTCATTCAACATATTGCACAATCTTACAAAACTTATGTAAGTTATCACCGTTCTAGAAAGTGGTACGTGCTCTCGTTTGACAAAAACCTCTGTATCCAGAGCTCGATCTTGATTATGCAATAAGGGTTGGCACGGACCATTTTGTATTCATCGCTCGTTCCATTATTTGCATCTGCATCTATGTCCGGATTGTGAAATTACTGTTTCACTTCCGTCTGTGATCTAATGAAGTATTTAGCTTGACATTTTTAAATTAGATCAGTTACACTGATCTATTACACTGATAGCTAGTAGATAGATGGATAATCACGTAAAGATCCTAAGAGCTATGGATTGTTACATTCGTTATTTCAGCCGACATGTTCAAAAAGAAGATTTTAATTCATTAACCATATGTAATGAAAATATCATTTAGTTGCGAAATTCATACGAATTCGGAGAGTGTATGTATTATTTGTGTATATAAAGTTTGTCACACAAACATTAAATAATATAAGCTTATCCATCAATTGTTAAAGTGTTGTAAAAGTATAACAATTTAAACTGAAACAAACAAAAGTACCATAAGAATGTAAGATTACACATCTAAATGCTTCATTCACTCGTAAGTATCACCTAATAGACATCATATAAATCCATCGCACTTGCTAAAATCGTGACGGACATGTCAATGCTTTACCCCAATTATTTTCCTAAAGTGCTGTACATCAATACAAATTGATAAATTAACCTTTGCTAATGTCAAATCGTGTATTTATTCAATTTTCAACTTTATTTCAACCGTTCGAAAGTGATAAATGTTACCATTTTAATAACTGTTTTGTCAAAAGCATTTAACTATGTGTGTCTTGCAACTTTCATGCCATAAGCGATATAATAATCACCAGGTATGGGTGTCAATCCGTGATAATGTGTCGGTTGTAGGTCATGAGGATACGGAAGGCATGCCAGGCTGTCGCTATTCGCATCCTGAGTGTCCTTGTTGAATTACAATGAGGACTACCTCAGGGCTCGCTGTTTGGTCCCTTTGTATAAATTATTTTTGAATAATATTGACATACATTAGAAAATAGAGCATGGTGATATTTTCTCTGTTGAGTTTACACTTATTTATTTCAGGAAAGTACTAAAATAAGTAAAATATTTCGCCATTGATGTAGTTATAAGGTAATTTGTTAGAGTTGTTTGTAATTACGTGCAGTCATACTCAATATTGTGACGTCAAAGTGCACCATATACCTCCAGTATATTTTGTTTTATAAAGCTATGGTGTAGTTAACTTATTCCGTATATGACCTTTATTGTAATAATTTTTTTATATGTTGTTGTTTGTGTAAGGTACTCCATCTATTTAAAAAGTATTTTTTCGATACATGCATTCGATAATGGGTTACGGGAAATTTACTATAAATACTTCTGTACGTATTTAACTAAAAGAAAAAATGTTTTATATTTATAAAAAGTTGAGAATGGCTTTGATATTGCGGGAAATTGAGCTCTGCCTTCCAACTTCCAATTATAAGGCTTTCATACCACGTGAGATACATTGTAATGTTCAAACTGTCCAATCACAATGAGTTTTAGTTTTAATAAAATGATAATTAGTACCTAAGTACTGAATTCTTATCTTAATCAAAATGGACTAACAGCAAGTTAGAAAGTAACCTTACGTAGACATACTTAAGGTCACAATCACAACTGCACATGATTTTACAGATATTAAACTTTGGATTTTAGATTATTTGGCATAGAGCTAAATTTAAATTGTTGACTAAAATCGTTGTATGGGCTTTAAATAGTCAGGTTCAAATGTTATTGAAGAGTTGTGTTAAACCGTGATACAAGTTTCGCTCGAAGTTTTTATCATCCTGGTGACTTCGGAGCTCAGCGACTCATCCAGGCCTTCTAGACAATCGTTCTTATCACTATGCAATCACTCGTTCTTTGTAGCGCACCCAGCCTTACAATGAAAAGCGTCTGAGGAATTTGAATCCCTTTCATCGTTTTTATATTCATAGCACATTCCCTTGGCCGATAGAAAGTGCTATTAACATATGGCGGCAACACCTATTTAGTCGACATTTTATTCTAAATCCATCCGGAAGTGTCACTCATTAATGTATAGCTTTCTATTGTTTACTTCTGACCCTTAGTTCCGTATTGGAATGTAATTTTTGTATTTCCAATGTTGCTCGGAACTAAGATACTTTTCCATGAAAGATAATAAGATACTTCAGAATATGAACTATTTTATCTCCCTCCATTTCGAATTACCTAAGTATATATTACTGAGTTTCGCTCTATTTGGTACAGTCACTAACTACTGCTTATTTGGTATAATCTGACTCTTATATTGTAAATCAGTTATTTAAAAAATAATTGCATGTTTTCTTATTCTGTATGCACGAGCCTACATTTTTTTACACTTTATTTTGAAAAGTGTGAGCCGAATGTATTATTATTTTTATTTATTTATCTATATTTTGATATCATAAAAAGGGGGTAGTTACAAACGCCAATTAACTCAATGACTTTTTATTTATAAAACAAAATATAAATTATTTAACAATCACACATCACAATCATACAAGTCTCACACGCAGTATTTTATTTAAATAAATAGTTGCATTACATAGTATTTACACGCGTAGTTTCAATGAAACATTTTCTATTTGGTTTGAATCCATTCATGGTGCAAATCCATCATTTTGAATCGGCAGCCAATGTGGAATAGGTTAGGTTTTTCCTTTTTTTTTAAATCGGGCAGTGGTCGTTTCTATATTCGATCGGTTTAAAATTTACTGATACGCGTTGTAAGCGAGTTCTTGAGCGGTATCTTGAGGTTCAGCATCTCTTCGGCGACGAGTAGCAGCATAGGCAGCATCCCAAGGACCGTGGGCAGCGATTTGCGGGTGTGTGTTGTCAGCCGCGATCTGGGTAAACTATAATGTTAGGATAATAGGTCGGTGTGAAGAAATGTTAGTTTAAGCTCTGACATTTGCAAGGTTTCGTGACAATTCCAAAGTGCGTTTGTGCCTTGCAAGTGTTTTACAGCTGTGGAAACATCGTTATAAACTGAGTTGTGCAATAGATTTTGAACGTTTTGTGCAACAAAAGACACTACATACTCTGAGGTTGTCCTAAGAGTTTCTAGATGTGAAGTAATTGGGATTACGGTCATGTCACGTACAAAGTGCTATTCTGAATATGTAAAATTTATTTAAAATTTCATCTCACCTTCTTGCAAAGCTGAAAGATTGCCAAAGCGACGGACACGACGAATGAGAAGAAAGACAGCTGAAGAGCGTTCCAGGCTTTCAAACCGAGGACTCCGATAGCCAGAGGAATGAGAGTCATAGCCTTCAAAAGTACGAACACGAGGATAGGAACAATTATCTTCTTAAGCTTAGCCTTGCGGGCTTCGCCAACAGAACGGGCACCATCCTTGTTGAACTTGATGTTAAGGCTCAATTCATCATTGTCTAGGTTTCTAGGGCTGACAGTGATTTTGGAGTCGACAAGAGGTAGCTGGAAGGTGACATCGTGCGACTGGATAAAGTTCTCAACGCTGTCGAAGAAGTCACCCTGGGAACGGCCTGTTACTTCATTTCCGGCACCATTTGTGGTAACTTCAACGGTTTCTGAGATCTGGAAGAAACATTATATTCTTAGCAGGTAGTAGTTTTATTTTAGTTATAAGTGATAATGGTTATATGGCAAAAAGAAAATAGTTCTCAAATAGAAAGTATTTTAAATCCCAAAAAAATTGTGTACCTGGAAAGTGTCCTTTTTGAAAATGGAGTCCAGCAAAGACATGACCTTGTACTTGATGCAAGCGGTAGGGTCAGAACCTTCAGCACATCCAGATCTCATTTCCTCGACCATGCCATCCATGGGAGTTCCTTTCCAGAAGGCATTTTTAGTAGGCTGAGCTACTGCGCTGCCGAAAAGGGCCAAAGCCAAAATATACACAATTTTACTGGACACCATTTTGACTGCTTCAGGTCTTCACTGGCCGATGGTCGAGAACTCAATGATGCTTCTGTCAAGGACTTGCTGGTTTTTATACAGCTATTTCAAATTCAGTACAGTGTATACTGTTCCGGTACGCATTGTCTCACACCGTATGCCCCTACGACGGAGTTACGACTTCTTGAAACTACGTAGCCTTAAAGTGTAAGGGAAAGCTATTTGATACAAATCCTCTTCAATTGCTTACAAATAAAACGTCTTAAGTGTGAATTGGAATGTTCATACTTAGGACATTTTGAAACGAAGACATCCAGGCGCCTTTTCTGTTGTTTGTGACACCTTACCCTGATTCGGAGACGCGTGCTCCAGATCCAATACCTCTTTCGCACGTATCGAGAACGTTATAAGAGTAAGTGAGAGGTGTAATGTTGTGAAGTGCTACACGTGTTTGATATGGAAGAGCAGACGCGATACACGCACGCCTTTGCATACGTAATAGCTTCTAAATCGTTATCATTGAACTTGTGGGTGCAAAGATTAAGATAGCAATGTCACAGATGTTGTGGAGATACCTGAAGTTTATGTTTTGTATGATATTAAGTATAGCTTGTAAATAACAGTGAGCATGACGCATTCATGCTCGCGAAACACTTATTGTAGTCTCATTGTATCAGAATATCTTCACGGCCTTTAAATCATCAGCCAGTACTGTTATAAGGAGAGATGTACTCAGTAGTAGTCAGGTCTCCTTCCTTTTGTAGGATTATTAGGTGCTATCTTATAATTAGGAAGATGCTGCTGCGTCTTTCGGATTTATTTCTTACTCGCTCAAGACCACGGCAATTTCCGAAAAATAAAGTTGGTTATTTATCGAGTTCTTAGGTTTTCGCGATTGTTACACGTAGGAAATGAAACTGTTTTTCCGGATTTGAATAGCGTATATTTGTTTTTTCAAACAAACCGACGTTACAATACAGTCAATCGTGACCATGGAACCTGTAAAGGGCCCGAAACGTTGGTAGTTTTAGTTGGTTGGTTTTTTAATTGGCAGTTGACGGTTCATTTGATAGAAAGTGAAAGCCCTGAAAAATCCTTGAATGACAAAAGCATTTACTGCCTGGGAATAAAGATATTTAGTCCTAGAGCTCGGCACAGGCTTCCTCTCACAATCCGGACTGGGAACTCCACAGACACATTATTAAATAGCTTTGCAGATGTGTGCAGGTTTCCTTAAGGTGTTTTTTTTCACCGAAAAGCTTATGGTTAATTTCAAATTAAAATTAGCATACAAATTCCGAAGTCTCCTGGTTTTCTAGTGATGGCGCTGCGCTGAATGATTCTTTAGTTGTTTTGCAGTAGAGACAGGCTGGGCCGTGGTATCTACCTACCATTTCGTTACGAATAATAGCACATAGTACGTAACATGTTTGTGCACGATATTTCCCTGTATATTTCAGATGTAAGTTAATAAGTTAGCAAAGAATTTAGGAGCAGTAGAGCTCCTTGTGAAAGAGGTCGTCCAGAGAAATACTGAAATATTACGTATTTCTGCCGCCAAGCAGTATATGAGTATTACTGCGTTCCGGTTTGATAGGCTAAGGGTGCTGGTCAAATTACACTACTCAACTTGTCTCAGTGTGACGGTCGCAGTGGCAGTACCCCTACTAAGTGGCACTGCAACTGTTATGGATAGGCGTGTCGCTTACCACCAGGCGCACGACTTGTTCGTCCCTTCACTTGGTATTATAAAAAAAAGAATATTTTTAAAAGTTAATTTTAAATTATAATAGCGTAATCACAGAATGCTAAATATTGCTTTATATAGATTTTTAGTGGTGCAATAGACTAGGTGGCAAGACGCTTCCTTGCTGCGCAAGAGATTTAGTTTCGATTTCCACTGTGTGCTTTTTTCAAAATATCATGTTTTTGAAAGATGAAAATGACATTGTGATGAAACTTGCGTTTCGGTGGTTTATAACCTGTTCAGACTGTTCTCTTTTTAGACCCATACGAAACCTAAGCAGTGATATATAGGTACACACATCAGCACATTTAGCGGAACACTAGTTATATTCCTAAAATCAGCAGTGTTTTTTCAAAAGTCTGGTCGAATAAATGTTACTTTTTAATTTTACGTCTAATTTGAAAATAAAAAGTAGTCCACTGGCATGTCAAAATGAATGAAAAATAAACTTCTTGCTATGCTATACAGTTTTGTCGAATGGTTCGTGGTAATTTCGCGTTAATTAATTAATTAGTTCATAAACTTTTAAAGCTTTATTTATTTGAAAAAGATTTAATCATCATAATTTTTAAATTTTCAGCCGTTCCTGCATTGACACAAAATTTAAAAAATGCATTATATTTAATTTCGATTGTTTTCAATGAAAACCGAGTAAATCGCGTATGTTTTTTCAAACAAACCAACGTTTCGGATTCAGGCCCCATAGTCACGACTGAATACTTAATGTTACTTTATGTCTAATTATTATTTATTTAAAAAAGACGTTACTATTAACCGACTTCAAAAAAAGTTTCTTCGGTTGTATTTCTTTACTTTGTGTGCATGTTACGCGATTATTCCGATATAATTTGTAAACCGATTTCGACGACTCCTTTTTTCTTGGAAAGAGAGTTCCTCAGTAGTGTTTTCATTCAAATTTGAAAAGAATATTCCACCTGTAAGGGTGCTAAATTAAGGGATAAAACAGGTTTATTCGATTTCATCCATGTTTCGTTAACTGACTTCCATAAAACTTGGCAAATAGATGTAATTCCACAAACTTTTGAGGTCGACTTTTTATATAAAAAAAGTTATAATTATTATATAATCTCACTTTGTTTTTGTTCCGCTAAATTTGCTAGTGTGCTTATTTGAGTGGAAACTGTATTTTTTCACTGTTCATATGCCGCCGTATACAATCTAATTATGAAACCAATAAAGCATACAGTGTGATAGTAGACGGGCCTATTTCTGATCCGGTGCGAGTTGGTCCTCGGAATACCAATGTGAGAAGTTCCGTCATGGGAGAAAGTGCCGCCATTAATTATATATGAGTTCCATGGTGCTGGGGGATTGTGTTTAAATTTTGAACTAGATGGCGAGTAGAATTCATTGTGGCATTTTTTTTTGTAGAAATATGTTCGTCAATTTGTTTCGTCTTGGTTTGATGACGCCACATGTTATCATGCGTCGAAAATGCTTTTATGAAAGTCTTTGAAATAATATGTGACTGCCTCCGTGGCCGAACGGTTACAATACTGGACTGCCACGCAGAGATCCCGGGCTCGATTCCCAGGCCCGGAGAAATATTTATTTCTCTAGCGAGTAGAACACGTGATACAATTTGTGGTTGTCTATGTGTGTGTCCATAGCACCCTCGATACAGGATTCCTAGTGCATGGTTATGAGTGGGTGCGCGTTAAAAATCTCACAACAAACACTTGGAGCACTGATCTTCCTTAATAAACTCAAAAGTCAAAGTCGAATAATCTTTATTTCATAGGTAAGCAAATTACACTTGAAATCGTAATAATTGATTAAACGGTGCTGCGCATGCGTAAGGCTGATTCCCCTGAGAATTGGGGTTCCTGTTTGTAAATTATATTATAATACGAACCTCGTGAAACAAATTATATTTATATGAAATTTACAACTCCTATTTAATGCCGGGTGCGTTTTTCGCTTGCTTGCATTGGCTGTGTCACGACTTAGAAATCTGCCTTCCGCGCAAAGGCATTCACAAGTTTTCCGCTTTGCGTTGCGGAGAGACTTGCGCGCATGCGCGGTGCCATGTCTTTGTTTTGGTTTTAATGGACGCGTAGACGCTGCTGCTCTGTGATTGGCCAGTGGTGCTGTCCTCCGCAAACGTTCCCTGTTGCTTGCGCGGAAATATCAAACATGCTAGATATCAAACACACGCAATGCAAAGAAATCCAATTCAAAGCAAGCGGCCGGCGCAAGCGGTCGACTCGTGAACAATCCTACCTACGCGCACAAGACAGATCTTTGCGTTGCGAAACGAGTCACGCAAGCAAGCGATATAAAAGTATTAAAAAAAGTTATCGATTAATTTCGTTCGTAAAGATTCGTGACGTGTGACTGTCGCCCGTGACAGGACGAACAAGTCGTATGGCCTGGTGGTAAGCGACTTGCCAGTCCATAACAGTTGCAGTGCCGCTCAAAGGTCACTGCCGTTGCACTCGTCACTCTGAGACATAAGTTGAAAAGTCTCATGTGCCTATAATTTCACCAGCACCAATACTCTTCAAATCCGGATAATGTGGCAGTACTTGCCTGGACAAATTCTTATACAAAGAGCTTGCTACCAAAGGACACGAAACGTTGGTTTTAAAAAAAAAACAAATATACGCGTATCCGGAAAAACAATTTCATTTCCTATGTGTAACAATCGCGAAAACCTAAGAATTCGATAAATAGTTTTATTTTAATTGTTCGTTACAATATTCTAACGACAGTTTTATTGACACGTAGAGAATAAAATTGTACGATTATGAATATAATCTTTAATTTTACATATTTTGAGTTACAACGCTATTGCAATATTAGTGAGATATAGTTCACATAAACGCCTAGTGTAAATTATAATGAAAATATAGTATTCAAATTTAGCGCTATATACATATATATATCCATAGTGTTCTAAAAAAATATATTTATTTATTGCATCATGTACAGATAATGGTATCTCATATAAACATGGACCCTGTTAGGGTATTGCCATTTAAATACTAATTTTATATTATAACAAACCAGTGGAGTAATTTCACATAAATTGAATATATATCATAAATATATATAATTTCTTGCTTAATGGTATTATATACTTAATTAACAATTTTATACTTTAATAAAAAGTCTATTAACTACTGTAATAAAATCCAAATATGCATTATCACTTAAAAATTACTAAATATGTACGCATATTAGAAGTATGTGGTTCGTGAGAGACAGAAAGAACATTTCTGGCAAGAACTCTTCTATTCAGTAATCTTTAGAAACGAGTAACAAACTTGTTTTTAAAAGGTGTACATTTGTTCTCTATTTTCAATATGTCTGGTATTTTATTATATATAAATATTTCTATACATTTCTAGATTGGGTGTAGGGAGGGATAATTTAAGTTTACGGCGAAAACTTTCAACTGGTTCAAAAATGGACATGTGTATTCTAGCAAACATTCAAGGATATCTATTGATGGTAGAGTAAGGTGGTTTAGTTTTGTAAAATGAGGTCTGAATAAAAAATTATTAAAAAATCTCGGCTGTGTTTTTCATACAAAACTTAGGGCATACTTGTTTGGACCTGATTTAGTACACTTCATTGTTGTACATTGGAATTAAGCACTTTTCCCATATATGTTACACAAAGAGAAGCAGATCTATTGATTGTTTTAACTTGAAACATAGTCAACATAAGCAAGTAACCTCGAACATACATGACGATATCATTTTAAAAGATCTCTTATCTAATCACAAAAAAGCTACTTAACGAAACACGTTTACCCAACCAAAGTCAACAATCTCAATGCAAACTGCATACAAGCCCACGCTAAATAGGTGCTCAGTCACTCATCATAAATTCATTGCCATGCCACGGAAGCTACTGACCAAAACCAGCGATCTAACTAAGGAGTGAAGCCCACACTTGGCATTCGAGCACCTAATATTGTTATAGAAACTTAGTTCAACCACCGACACCAGTTAGAGTGGACTTGTGAAAAAAAAAAAATAGGATCAGTGAAAACGTTTTCCAATTTCCACAACCATATTTGTCTAAAACTATGTCAAAGTTATCCGTGACCAACTTTTCTAATCGTGCTGGGAGTCCGTACAAAAAAGGCGAAGAAAAATCAATAACACATGAAGAAGTGCTTGAGAAAACTCATCTAGAAAAACAGAAGGCAAAACAAAATATATTATTAAATAAAGTGAATAAAAAGACAGCTGAATATAAAGAAAATAAACCTAGCTCTGGTGTTTTTACTGAAGTTGTTACACACGGTGCTTTTACTATTAAAGTCAATGAGAAAGATAAACCAAAAGCTGAAACTGCGACTCCAGCAGCAAAAAGTGGAAATGGGAATAATAATTCAAAGTCGTTATTGGGATTTCCTTCATCAGCAAATGATTTAGCTCTAGACGCAAAATCAGACTTGGAATCCGATGTAAACGTTTCAAAGGAAGTAAAAGAAAAAGTGATTAAAAAGCTTTTTATGCTTGCTCAAATGGTACAGCACGTCTACGAATCAAAAGTCAGGATAATGACAGAATATGACAAATTCAAAGAGTTACAACTTAAAAATGAATCTAGACGAGAGAGAGAACATTCCGAACAATTGTATAAATTGAATATGAATTTTCAAAACGAAGTAGTGCAGTCAATACAGAGGTTGAAAAGTGAGTTGGATATTTCGCGCCATGTTATGAAGGAGAACGTACAATTACAATTGAAGGGAAATAACAGTTCTGTGTGTTTTAGCACGTCAACGGACGATGCAAATGATTCCGATGCTGTTGATAAAATCATTGACAAAAGTGAGGCCAATGACGTCAGAGAGAATAATAATGGTGACATAAATGATGACGCAATTGTTACTTAAACGTGTTTTTTCATTGTGAATTCTAGTTGTTTTGTAATCTACGTTTATTTTTGTTGATAAATGTTTTTAAGCAGTAAGTGATAGTTTTGTGTATAATAAATTAGTTTTTCTACTCGACTCAAGTAAGTTTAATTAACTTCATATGTACGGTGGGCATGGCTATCTATAGAATTAATTTTTTTTTAAATATCTATATACGTAGGGTTTATATTTGCAGGTTTAAAAAAGTGACACATAGTGCAGTTTCAAGTGTGACCTTGACTTCCAGTAATCCATACAAAAATGTTTCGACGAAATGTTACGAAGAGTTAAATTTAAAAATTGCGTAAATTTGCAAAAGTGTTTGCTTTTGTAAGTACATTTTTTAATTGTAGAAAAAACTGTGCTAAAAGGTTTCGGCAAAATTAAAAATAATCCTGCACAATAAGCATGTAAAAAAATTGGGAATAAAATCATAATTTCTTCATAATTTTGTCTAATTTAATTATTTGATTAAATTAATCTAATTAATTAAATTCTTGACTTATGTCCAACAAATAATCGTAACCAAGTATTTTAATTTAAATGTTCTAACGTGTTAAACCAAATAATTTACATACTAGTTGAACCAAATACACTGTAATAACCATTTTGAGCAATGACGGTTAAAAAGGCAAATTTCAATTTCTATTATTATTGAAATATAATTTATTAGAACAACTGCAGCAAAAAAGTCCCAGAACTTGAGAGATGTTGGAATTATTTAGTATTTGATCTTGGGGCCATGGCTTAATTAAAGCCAGTCTTGATAACAACTACGACTAAGAGGGTTTCCGAAACGTTTCGCTTCCAGCACGAATGCAGAATGTGTACGCTCGATACGAACCGACAGAACCTCTAGGTCTAGAATCCGAGTACTTGACCGTGGCCGATAATGCCATCGTCGGGGAATATCGCCTCTTCCATTTCAAGGTACGTTCTGCTTCTACTATACTGATAAAAATGGACATTAATCAAGTGTTTGATCAAGATATTTGATAGAATCGATCACAATATGATTAAATTCATCGTCATCACCATGGCGGCCTTTGTTTGATCCAATCCAACACAACACAACAACTGCCTCCGTGGCCAAACGGTTACCATGCTGGACTGCCACGCAGAGGTCCCGGGTTCGATTCCCTGGTCGGGAGAAATATTTGTATGGCCTACATTTATTTCTCTCGTGAGTTTGGGTGTAATTTATGGTTGTCTATGTGTGTGCCCATGACACGCGCAGGGTTTCCCTAGAGCGGGGCTTTATAAAAAATCTTGGATGTAGGTTTCTTCCCTCTTTTTCCACACTTGGCGATTCTATTTCCTATTCATCCAGTCCCAACCTCTGTGTCGGGATGTCGTCCATCCAGCGCTGCGGTGGTCTGCTGCGCCCTCTGATATTTGCGTGGGGGAGAGTCTCAGCTACCTACCGGGCCACAGGAGGTTGGATAGTGAAACAGTCCTGTAGATGCAGGACTGCTGCGAATAAAGGGAAATCGAATAAGTGTTGCCCTGGCCGAGAAGTTCAACCAGAGAACAAAAAGTAACGAGAATGGATACGCCCCTCCCTAGCTTTAGATACAGCACCACGCCCCGCACATTGACGGTCACATTGACTGAGCAGCAACAGGGCTCCCGTGGCGAGCCGTTTTCGCGCTAAGACGGCTGTGATATTTGAATATAGTTTTCATTTATTCATTACGAAACTTGTACGTTAATATATAACGTCATTGTACGTTACTATTTATAATAGTCGTGACTTGTGTTGTATACGGCTGTTTATCATCATCTGCCTCCGTGGCCGAACGGTTACCATGCCGGACTGCCACGCAGAGGTCCCAGGTTCGATTCCCGGGCCGGGAGAAATGTTTGTATGGCTTACATTTATTTCTCTCGTGAGTTTGGGTGTAATTTGTGGTTGTCTATGTGCGTGTCCATGGCACCCGCGACACAGGGTATCCCTAGTGCGGGGCTATGTTGAGTGTGTGCGTTATTTATTTATTTATATTATTTATTTATCTAAACGGGATAAAGAGAGTACCTAATTAAAAAACAACTTATATCTGAGACTCATTCAGTTATTATTTTATTAATTTATTTAGTGCAGAGTAATTTATAATACAAATTTATTATATCAATATAATGAGATATAATCATTGACTTACAAATAAATGGACGACGGATCTAATACAAAAACCACGAAAAAAATATCCCAAGTCAACCTATTCGAAATTTAAATTGTAATGTCATCGCAGTATCGCGCTGTCAGTCGAACAAATGAAGACTAAAGCGGAGTGTCGCGCTCTGTATACGATTTTAGCGCCTTATAAGTGCGGACACTTTTTAGCGCGGACCCGACGTCCATATAATTGTAAGTCAATGGATATAATATAGTAGACAAGGGTTTTCGAATTTTCAATTTGTATTGCGATATGTAATATTATTATTGTTAATAATAAATATGTAGTGTATATAATTATTAACTAAGTAATGATAAAGTTGGATACGTAATATCAAATACCGTGGTTAACTTATTTAAAAGTACCTGTCCAAAATTTGCGTGTGTGCAGATAGCATCTTCCTGTATTTAGCAGTAGTCAAGGTCAATTACTTTCGACCGTTGTTGTAGGGAATGTCAGGGGTGTGGTTCATTTGCAGGCGACGATGGGCAGGGGTGCTAGAAGTAATCTCTGGGAGTTGATCACCTGCCTATAAAAAACAAGAATAAATTAATAACTTAAAATTGATGTTGTAATCATCATGCTTGAAACAAGTTATCTTTACAAAATCAAGTTTATTTCAATCCCACTTCGCGCCTTTGATATAAATAAGGCAACATCTGCAAAACTACAAATTTTCTGAATTGAAATTTTCTGGTTTAAAGATTCTACGAAAGAAATTACTGGATAAATTTTTGTTTAAATAGGAGATTTATAAAATTTCACATATACATATAATTTGCTCCATTAAGTTCGTATTACTTTTATGATTTCCATGTGATATAAGCAGATGTGGCTTTATTATATCTATATTTATCTACCATTACATCTCAAAATTACTGAATAAAGGCGAGACAATTTTATTATATGTAATATACTATTAACAAGTCATAGTAAACAGTTAGTGGGCGGAGGTAGGCGTTCCGGTGTTTTGTTAATAGATTTCATTTTAATATTAGTCTAGTTTACTGACGGATGTTGACCAAAAGATTATATTTAATGACGCTATTGTTGATATAATTTAATGTATATTGAATATGAATAGTGTAGGGTAATGGAAAATTTCCATTTGTAAAAATTCATGTCTTTCAGAAAAATTAATATTTTTCGGAATATCTTTTCCTATATTTTTCCAATATTTGTTCACATTTGATACTTGATATTTGTCAAAACTTGAAGATACTGAACGAAAACGACGGAGTCATTAAAACCAATTTCTTTACCTATGATTCTTTATTGTTGTAGCAGTAGAGCTCCTTGTGAAAGTGTTCGTCCAGGGAAATACTGCCACCTTACCTATTACTACCGCCAAGCAGGAATGTCAGCATTACTGTGTTCCGATTTCGGGTGAAATTACAGGCACATGAGACTTGTCAACTTATATCTCAGGATGACTGCCACTGCAGTGCCCCTCAGATCTTTGCGATTTAAAGCTCTAAGTGGCACTGCAACTGTTATGGCCAGGAGTGTAGCTTACCATGAGGTCCCGACCCTTGATAGTATAAAAAAAGGTACTTTTTTCGCTGTCGTCTAATCATTTTAAATCTCGATTTACTCTAACTTGCTTTTAGCTATATAATTTTATTTTATAACTCACGCTGAATAACATTTCAATAGATATATCTAAACGTAGAACATAATATGAGCTATCGAATTATATTAATCAAATTTTTCAGAAATTTTTCCGAAAAAAATTCCACTATTTCAAATTTTTTGGAAAATTTCCCAATAGTATCTACTTTTGGGTAATTAAAAAAAATCGGAAAATTACCCAATAGTAAATACTATTGGGAAATTATCCTATTTTTTTTTTCAGAACTATACGCGTGTATTTGTTTTCTCAAACAAACCAATATGGTTCAGTGGTTTTACAGGTCCCGTGGTCACAGCTGACAGAGACAATAGAGTTATAAACCAGTTATGTCTTATATTAATGCAAAGCAATCTATTTTTCACTATAGTTACAAAAGCTATTAGGGCGTTTGCGAAAATCGGACGTTCTTAATTTAAATATCTTATTTTTAATTACTTATACCAAAGTGTTATTCATCCAATTTACGCACATACGTTTTGCAAAATATATTATTTAATTTAAACAATATGAATTTTTACTAAATTAAATAATTAATTAAAAGGGCATTAGAAGGAAATCACTAAGTATTTAGTGACAAACTGTAGAAGTACTAGATTATATACATGACCACCATCATCTTCAACTACACTCATACTACAAAAATGGCATAAGAAAGGGTACTAAAGAACCGATTTCAAAATTTCGTGGAATTACATCTATTTGCCAAGTTTGATTGAAATCGGTTACCGGAAAGTGTGCGAGTTGGATTCATCCCCTAGTTTGCCACTCTTCGAGGTGGAATATTTTCAGTAAAATTTAAAATTCAAATTTAAATGGTACCTTCTTTCCTACAAAAAAAGAATCATCAAAATCTTTTGACAAAAAACATAACACACATACAAAAAAAAACCGTTGAATTGAGAACTTCATTTTTTTGAAGTCGGTTAAAAATCAACTTTTTTTATGACAAATGTTTAACAGACAATTGGTAAATTTTCAATTCATCAGGCGTTTTTGTCTTAAGCCTTACTGGTGTCGAGACACTTGTCATCTCATAGGAGGTATAAGGTAACTAATAATATTATTATGTTATAGGTCCAAAGGTTATCTGCGAATGAACTTTGCGTTACGTATCTACTAAATCGGTCTCTCCAAGAAACCGGTTAATAACGCGTTGTGCAGTCTTAATGTAATTGTATTGTGCTTTACGTTGTCTGTTGTTATTGCATTAATCTTCGTGTATGTTGTTTTACTAAATCAACAGTGACTTTAAACTACTTCGTCTAAAAGTAAGTATTACGTCCATATTGCATTCTTGTTGTAATAAGGTCATATCTACAAAATGACAACATTTCAGGAGAGAGGTTCAAAGATTCTACGAAAGTAATTTGCCGACATCTTTTTATGCTTTAATAGGAGACTTGTAAAATTTTACAAAATACATAATTTATTTCGTAGTAGTAGAGCTCCTTGTGAAAGAGTTCGTATAGGGAAGTATTGCAACTACAGACATATATTTAGATAGACGCCGCAAGTACAGCAATATGTATGAAAACCGAGCGTGTCGCAACTTATGTATCCACCATGACGTCATAAGAACTATTTAGTGATGGGAAACCTCCTTCCGCGCTAAATCGATTGATTGAACGGAATACACGTATTCCATTCAATTAATCGACTCAAGTATTCGTTGATTACAAGTAGTCGTGAAATATGAATACAGTAGAAAAATACCAAAACAAGATAGTCATGTCCTTTATTAAAAGTTGTTTAAAAAAAATTTTGATTACTTAATAATTTAAACTTTAATTTTTAATCAACTTCAAATATTAACATTATTGTACTTGAAATAATATAAGCTTATTAAATAACTGTCTTTTTGTAATAGAAGATCTTATTGATTGACTTAAATAATGAAAACGCGCGTCAATATATGAACTTGCAACTGCCTTAATTAAATTTACTGGTTTTCCGTCGGTGATTGATCAAATTGGTGAATGGAAAGACAACTGAAAATGGTACTGCTGACAAAATATCTAAAATCTTACTAAAGTAACTTAAGATTTATTTAATGTCGGCCTCATGTAAAGTTTTTGTGATTTGATCATGATTTCTCGGATTTCTAACTCCTGCTACTCTGCATATTTGGATAGCATCTTTGGCGGGATAAACTATACCACCTTCGTTCTTGTTCTGAAGCGTAGAAGCGCCAACTAAGTGCTTTTCGATCGATTGATTGAACGGAATACGCGTAAGCACGCGTATTCCATTCAATTAATCGATTCTAAAACGAATAATTTTTGTTCAAATATTTGTTGATTACAAGTACTCGTAATATTAATATAGTAGAAAAATACTAGAGTAAGATAGTTTAGTCCTTTATTTTACTTTAAAAATATTCAGACTTGACTTTTTAATCGACTTCAAATATTAAAATAATTGTCCTTCCAGTAAAGTGAGTTTATTATATCTTTTTGTAATAGAAGATCTTATCGTTTAACTTAAATAATGAAAACGCACGTCAATTTATGAACTTGCGACTGCCTTAAATAATTTTACTAGACGGTTTGCTGTTGGTAATTGATCAAATTGATGAATGGCAAGACAAATGAAAATGTTACTACTGACAAAATATGGTAACATCTTATTAATCAGAAGAGGTTTGAAGAGATACGCAGTAATGCTCACATTATTGTTTGGCGGCAGAAATAGGTAAGGTAGCAGTACTACCCTGGACCAACTCTTTCATAAGGAGCTCTACGGCTACTAAAAAATGATAATAAATGTACGTATTATTTTTATGTTTTTCATAAGATAAAAGTACTTTTGATGTATGACCACATATGGCTTTGTTATACCAAGGGTACGTTATGTTATATTGTCTGAAATAGTGCTTAGAATGAACGAGATTCATTTAAGAACGAATATGAAGAACTGTTCAACATTATTATTCCCTTTCCTACTCCGAAACACGCTTGCTGGCCTCCGTAGTCACCGTTTTACAACTAGCCGCAAGCCATCGCGAACTAAAAGGTTTGGTGGCACCTTCCTCTGTCAGACAGTTGACGAATGGAACTTCCTTCCAGGGCACGTATTCCCTCCGTCTTACAATATGGGGTCCTTCAAAACGAGGCGTGAAGAGGCATCTTGTAGGTATGCAGAGTGAAGGTGGCTAGGGCAGTGATTGTATCAACACTGCACTACGTTCCTTCACGTTTGGATTCCATTTACCATTTTACATCAGCTGGAATGGAGTCATCTGCCTGTCATGTATAAAAAAAATACAATAAATAACAATTACTCCAAATAAATCCACATCAAACTTTTCTAAATCATGATATATTTAGAGCCAATATATCGTCGGTGTTGAAAGGCGTAAGCGTTACAAAAGCAAAGAAGTTTCTTCTGTATTTTCCATTTACGAGGCTTAAAAATATACTGAAACAAAACTTTACACTAAAGGTTATTTATTATACAGCTTCTGCGTACTTGGATGACAAAAATCCTTGGTGGTGGCATGTTTAGATGGTAAATCATAAATATGTACAATGTTTGTTTATAAATACCAGCCCTTAGAGATTTTATGCTCTGGCCACACAGAGGCGGCCGCGGAAGCGTTTCGGACACGGGAATTTTTGTAATGTACGAGTTTATAAATGAACCCTGGCAAACTTAAACGCGCGGCCGCCGCGCCCCAATTTCAAGTGTAATTTTTACCTAAGTAAAATGAAGATTATTTAGGTTTGAGTTTGACTTTTTTTGTACAGAGACGGACTGACCAAGTATTTAAATTTTTTCAGATGAAGATGGCTGCATATTTTCCTATAATTCTGCTTTCAACCCTTCTCGCTATCGAGGCTCAGCCTACATGCACAATCAATAATAATACAGACGTCATGTGTATTCCAAAAGACAATCACTACGTCTTAGAAAAAGGCTTGGTTTCGCATAGAAATCAAACTACAAGAATAACACTTAGAAGATGTCGGATAACAGATATAGATTTCGAATCATTTGATGGGCTGCCATCTCTAACATACATTGATTTATCTGTAAACAACATAAATACATTAAGACTTGGCGTTTTGGATGAAGCGGAACAAGTGACGCATTTGAATTTGTCCTATAACATGCTAACGGAATTCCCTTTAGGTTTATTTGACAAAAATGTAAATCTGGATGTACTGGATTTGCAAGGAAATTTGATCAATTATTTGGAATTGGGAATTCTTGATCCGCTTACAAAGTTAAGGCATTTGGATCTATCGAATAACGCTTTAAAGGGTAAAAACATGTCTGCTTATTTATTTGACCAATGCACGAATATAAAATATATTGATTTTTCAAACAATGACATGAATGGTTCACCAGACAATTTGTTACACGCATTTCAAACTTTGAAGTCTCTCAATTTAAATCGTTGTGGATTGAGTGAAGTGCCTCAATTTGCTATTATGAGCAATTTGAAGACTATAAAACATTTAGTGTTATCGTCTAATGGAATAAGTAGAATAGACAACCCTAATACCTTTGTTAACTTAGATAATTTAGAAATACTAAATTTGGCTTTTAATTTTATGGAAAGTATTCACGAAAATGTTTTTAAATCTATTAGAAACCTGAAAACGGTTATGTTAATGAATAACGGATTAAAACAACTGCCCGAAACATTATTTCAAAACATGAAGAAACTTGTTAATATAAATTTATCGCATAATTTAATCGAATATGTACCAGTCAACGCTTTCAGAGGAAGCGGTGCAAAATATTTGAATTTGTCTGATAACAGATTTTCTTTTTTGACTTACAATTTTTTATTGGAATTAAGAAATTCTGGCACTAGAATAGTTAAATTTAATTTTAATCAAAACCCTTGGCAATGTTCATGTCTAATACAAATTCTGAATGAAGTGAAATCTATGGAAGTCGAATATAATTATGTAAAATTCAATGGAAAAGACAAAGTGTGCGTGGCTAAAGATGAGTTTGCTTGTAAAAGACAACCGAATGACAATTTATATTTTAATGAAGTGTACTATAATCATCATTGACTTACAATTATATGGACGTCGGGTCCGCGCTAAAAAGTGTCCGAACTTATAGGGCGTTAAAATCGTATACAGAGCGTCATTCACGTTTTAGTCTTCGTTTGTTCGACTGACAGCGAAGCAAGCAAAATTAGACAGTACTGCGATGACATTACAATTTAAATTCAACGTTTTAACTTCTTCATATTCCTTGAAATGTCACTACGTTTAAATAGGTTGATTTGGGACATTTTTTTCGTGGTTTTTGTATTAGACCCGTCGTCCATTTATTTGTAAGTCAATGATAATAATGAATAAAATAAGGCATGAATTTATTCCTGAACACATTTTTGTTTCTTGAATACAGTGCCATCTATAGAACAAGAAAAGTACTATTATCAATGGTCGATGCCGTAGATACCCTCATTGATCACTGGAATGTTCATTGATCCCAAAAGTTCTTAACAATTACGCTAGATGGCGACGTCTATACGTTTATATCTTTTTATTGTAATCTTTGTAAGCAGGACTTGGATTTGAATATAAATATGTAATTGTGTTCTTTGTATTATAATAAAGAAGAACCAATAGAAGAAGAACCAATCACAAAACCTTAATTTAAGTTAAATATCTTAAAAAATTGATAAAATGGTTGAATTGAGTTCTTAAGTCTCAGGTTTTCGCAATTGTAACACATGAAATTGTTTTCTTTTTCCTTTTTAAAAACGAGTATTTTTTTTATAATATCGAACAAGTCGTGCGCCTGACGGTAAGCTGCACGCCAGTTCATAACAGTTGCAGTGCCACTCAGAGCTTTTAATCGCAAAGATCTGAGGGGCACTGCCACTGCGCCCGTCACCCTGAGACATAAGTTGACAACTCCCATGTGCCTATAATTTCACCAGCACCCTTACCCTTCAAAACCGGAACACAGTAATGCTGACAATACTGGTTGGCGGGAGAAATAGTTAAGGCGGCAGTACTACCCTGGACGAACTCTTTTACAAGGAGCTCTACTGCTACTAAATTTCAAATGGTTTCCGAAATGTTATTTTACCTTTAGGTGTACACGCGACGTATTTTCTCGGATTCGAATAGGACTTAGTGCACAAGCGACATCCAAAGTGAAAACCAATACAAATCGGATGCACTGCACAAACGTGCTTAGTTTGTTCGTCGTAAGCGACACGCCTATCATCCATAACACTTGTAGTATCGCTCAGAGATTTAAAACAAAGATCTCAGGGGTACCGGTCACTGCGCCTGTCGCCCTGAGACTTGATGACAAGTCCCGAATGCTGTAATTTCACCAGAACCCTATCTTTCAAAACCGGAACTCAGTAATGCTAACATTACGGTTTGGCGGCAGAAATGGGGAAGGTGGGTAGTACTTTTATATGTAACAGTAATGTTCTATGTTAGCTAAAATCGTCTGAGCGTTTTGTAGCTCTTGGTCGCAACTTGAGAACATTTCTTGGTGTCAGCTGTTTATTTAGAGAGGTTATGTTAGGTTTATTCTAAGTGATTCCATTTCTAAGTGATCAAATGTTTGATTGCAGTTAATTAATCTATTTCGAAAACCATAAACCCAGCCAAGTTTAAAATGTTGTGTGTAAATTTATATCTAATTAGAACCAATTACTAATATTTTAAACAATTTCATAACCAATATCAGACCGCAGAAAAAAAAACAAAACACGTGCAAGTTTTTTTTTATAATTTCTCATAGTCAACATCTGCGAATCGCACTTTTTGTGAAATTTCTTTCGTTGTTTAAAAAAAGGGATTCGTTTTTTTTAAAAGATCGCCGTATCGAATAGATTTTGTACGTGCGACTGACGTACAAAATATAAAGCGTGTTGTGGTTTTAGTGACATTCATTTGTTTATTTAGCGATACGGCTAGTTTACGCGTTACATTTTTTCGTTTTAGTGCAGTTATAAGCATTTTGACATTTTGTAAACTTTAAGACACACCGACCAGGGAATGCGTGGGGTGCGGGAGAGGCGGCTACTTCGTAAAAAAATAGATTTGACTCTTATATCCTTAGAATATATTCTAAGCTTATATCCTTATCCGCTAATTCAATGATTACTAGACAGCTGTAATTGATTATTTACACGCTTACATTAAGTTAAAATTTAGTTAATTACTTCTTCACTTAAGTGCAAATCAGTCATGCAAAGTAAATACTTCTTTTAATCGTAAACGATTATTATAACGATTGTATTCATGAGTGATCACACATTTTTATGATACCAAGTGAGGAGACGAACAAGTCGTGCGCCTGTTGGTAAGCGACACGCCAGTCCATAACAGTTGCAGTGCCACTCAGAGCTTTAAATCACAAAGATCTCAAGGGCACTGCCACTGCGCCCGTCACCCTGAGACATAAGTTGATAAGCCTCATGTGCCTTTAATTTCACCAGCACCTTTACCCTTGAAAACCGAAACACAGTAATGCTGACATTATTGCTTGGCGGCAGAAATAGGTAAGGCAGCAGTACTAGCTAAACGAACTCTTTTTAAAAACTGTTTTTTTTTGGCAGAATCAGCCGTGACCATGGGATTCATATCAGAAGCCTGAGTATAATTTTGTAATCATTCAAACTTAACTAAGTACCGCGTTTGCGTTAAGATTTTTATTTAGGTAGGTCTTACATGTATTTGTAAGGTTTAAATTAAAATCATGCAAACGCGTTAGTTCAGTTTACATATTTGAAAACTTACAATAAGGCCCCAGTGCCGAATTCGAGAAATGACGGTCTGAAATGTCACAGGCCTCCGAAGTGTCATTTTAAGTCTAGGTGTACAAGCGATAATCGTACTTTCTCGACAGACTCCAGTACGAGGTAAGAACCTGTGCTCCAGCGTATTCCCGGGGTAGCTGAGGTACACTGCGTCAGTCGGACAATTGATCTGCGTCTCGGTAAGGAACAGCAGCTGCGGTTTGTCGGTTTCAAGGTAGTAGTGGACCGAATCGAGATTTGAGTGCAGCCCCTTTTATGTTGGTGTGCACTTTCAATTGGAGGACGTGCAACCGCTGTGAAAATTTTATTCCTTTTCTATGACTTCATAATTTTAAGAGAACCGAATAGGCAGGAGGAAGGCAGTTGGACGAAGCATAGCGTCGTGTTCAATCAAGCAGCAAGCTCACACTGCCACGCGAGGGTACAATAGGTTTGGAGACCGTGGGGACGCCTGAACCTCCCCTGGAGATGGCCACCTGGTCCTCCCTTCCGGTCGCCAACCGGCCAGGTGGAGCGTTCCGGGATTTTTCATTGGGTGGCGGGGCAGCCTTTCACGGGTGACATTCCCACTACTTGAACTTCCCACGGTCGGCCAGCTGTGCACCGTGCTTCGGATCCCGCAAGCCTCCAGAACCGAGTGCTTTGTGTGGCAGTACAAGCAGCTACAACTCATCAGCCACAATGCAGCTGTTGGGACCCGATCTCCTAATGGCAACTCCTGGACACGAGTCGGAATACGGTGAAAACCATTTGGTGACTCGACTGCGTCGGGAGGGTGGTGACTACAACCAGTAGTTGTCGCTCCTTAGCACCACCCATCACTTGTAGGGTCTCAAGGGCAAACCTACGGAAGCGAGCAACATCAACCCCCATGTCGTAACATCTTTAGTATCACAGCAACCGTGGCATCTGAGTAATTTTTTGCAATGCATAATGTTGTTATGCAGATGTTAATGTCTCGAAAACGAAGACGTTGGTAGATTCGCGAATGGTTATCGAGAAAGCCTATTGGTGCATCGAAGTTAATGTTTGAATTAGTAAATGAAGATCCAGATAGCTCTAATACATTAGTTTCGCATTGTATTTACGTAATAAAATTAGTTGCATGTTTTACCAAAAAATCGCGCGACGTACGAAACTATTTAATTTTATAAAATTAATGCATCCATTATAAAATTAGATGTTTAGACATGAAATTATACACGAAATTAATGTCATAACATTGATTATATGACACTAATTTCGTAATGTAAATTAGGCTTAATGTGTAAAAATTGTGAAAGTTTAAATAAATGTATTAAATAGGAGAATTATATAATTCTCATATACATACATAATTTGTTTCACACAGTTTGTATTATTTTTGACGTACGATCACGTATGACTTTATTATACCAAGGATAAGAAATAGCGTGGCTTGGTTAAGACTGGGAATGGCATTTGAGTTAAATTTTTGTGTTAATAATAGAAATTAAATCGTTGACATTCCATATTCATCATCAGGCTTGTTAACCTTTTTTTTGCATTTGCTTTTTGATGTAACCTTTACGCGTTGAAGGTCGTTTAGGAAACTTTTCGATGACCATAAATCTGGCCTAAAGTATCAATCACTACTTATCGAGTTCCAAATTTTGGCGATTGTTCTGTATTAATAATAATATTTCATTTTTCTCACAAATTTAGTGGTATAAGAACTAATCAATTAAAGAAAACAAAACATTAAATTTGTTGTCTGTAAATTACAGACCCGCAATCGCATTTTATTTTCAAATACATGTTTAGGGTTTTTTACGGTTTTCTTTTGTGACACCAAGTGATGGTACGAACAACTCGTGCGCCTGGTGTTAAGCGACACGACTGTCCATAGCAGATTCAGAGCCATTCAGAGTTTTAAATAGCAAAGATCTCAGACACACTGCCGCTGCGCTCGTTACCCTGAGACATAAGTTTTCAATGTAAAATAAAAAGAACGCAGTAATACGTTACTGCTTGGTGGCTGAAATAGGTAAGGTAAGGTACTTTCCTGGACGATTTTTTTCACAAGGAGGTCTACTGCTCCGCGAACTCAGTGAAAGTTAAATCAAGCAAAATAGCTGCGTTTCAGTTGGAAAATTACTTAATGCAGAGAATTTTCCCAAATGGATTTTTAATTAATTTAAAATCTTTAAACAGCGTTAGCGAAAAAATAGCTGTAAATACTCACGATTTAACTTTCACAAGGAATACAAAGATCGAACACTTAGAAAACATTCCTTCGATGCGGCTGGATTCAAACCAATGTCTTCTAGCGAACCGTGCCGGACGCTACACCAACTAAGCCACGGAACGAACTAGCGGACCTTACGGATTTCTCAATGTGCTTGTTGCAGATGTTTATATTTGCTTTTTCAAAGACTTTTTGCAGTAGCGCCATCTGTGGACACATCTATTTTTTCTTCACTCAGCCAAAGTGCCTTTACAGCTACCAGCAGATGACTAGGGATGTCACTAATTATAACCAAGTTTATTAAATGTGAGGATGTTTCACCACCATGACATTCATTGTATTTGTATTATTTTTCGTTCTTGACGCATATACCAAGTGCCTTCATAGTGAAATGTCACTGATTTACATACGTCTAATAAAAAATGAAGGATTTACTAAAACACGTTCCGAGTGCATCGTAGTATCGCCAAATTTAGCACAGGCATACTTTGCTGCCTTTTTTATTTATTTATTCAATATCTACACAAGTCATATTCACTTAAAATAACATTATCAGCACAGCCCTTGCGAATGGGAAGTAGACAGCGACTGCCGTCTACTTACCATTGCATACAACATAGCTAAGAAAAAAATTATGTAATTATACACACCTTATTACAATAATACGAAATATGGGAACTGCTGGACGAATTATAAATCATCGTCATCATTAGCCTATCACAGTTCACTGCTGGACCTAGGCCTCCCCCAATGTGCGCCATTTCGCCCGCTCGTCAGCTTGTCGCATCCATTTCCCGCCAGCAACCTTTCGTCGTCACTCCACCTGGCCGGAGGGAGTTCTACACTACTTTTGCCGAGTTGCGGTCTCCACTCTAGAACTCGTTCTCCCCATCGATTATCGGAATTATGAATGAATAATATGAAATAATTAAAACGTCGTATATAACGTAAATTTTTAAATAATTGATTAAGTATAAAAATAAGAAAGAACGTACCTACAAACGCTGAAGGTGCGCTGAAGACATCTCTTATAATTGTTTGAGTTTTGTAACAATATTGTCAGTGTTTTGAAGAACGAGTGAAAGCTCCATTTTGAAAAAATTCAGGGGAGCAGGTTTATGTTTTTCAGGACTATTTTAAAATTTTAAAATAATAGCCTAAGTTTTAAAATTTTTTTTAATAAAATAAAAAAAATAATTTAAAACTTAAACTTAATTAAATTTTTATTGAATTGATATCCAATTATTTTTTGTGAAATTACTCCACTAGTTTGTTATAATTATTTATACAAAGATCAAACACTCAGAAAAAATTTCATAGATTTCTCATAGATGGTGCTACGACTAAAAAGTTGAAAAACCAAATACAAAGACGCGACGCAAGCACATAGAAAAATTCGTGAGGTCCGTTGGTTCGTTCCGTGGCTTAGTTGGTATAGCGTCTGCCACGGTATGCAAGAAGACGTCGGTTCGAATCCGACCGGATCGAAGGAATTTTTAGTGAGTGTTTGATCTTTGTATTAATAATTATAACAAACTTAAACTTAATTAAAACCAAAAATTAATAATGAAAACATATTTGTTGTTATTGATACAGGTAATATTTTTAATCCACCTGTATGTAACATTCCCTTAAAGTTTCGATATCTCAGGTAAGGCGAAACTTTTTTAAAAACGCCTCAATTATCGGGCACGAGATCGCAGTTTTTTATCTTTTTTGTTTTTGTTTTTTTGTATGATCTATGTTCCACGCCATTTGGCCTTTTGTCTAAAGATTACAAATTAGAAATATGAAACGGAATGCTACGGTCATTTTTATGTTATAGGAGAAGAATTAAAGGTGGTCTTTTTATTGGGACAATGAAGGGATGAATAGGCACAAACATTGAGAAGTATTCTTGGTCGCGTGGCGGGCCCGTTGGGCTCAATTTATACTGCGGCGTACAATATTGACCATAAAGTTCATTTTGCTATGTACAATATCGTTACAAAAATTGGCTTCCATTCCGTTACGCCGTAACGTCGCGCGCCTACTATTGATTTTTATCTTTACATTCACTTGAAGTTCGTTCGTCGATCGTTGTTGTAACCATTTCTTTTGTTCTAAGTGGTGCAAATAAAACTAGCTTATCGTCGCCTTACTTTTTCAAAGTCATATCTTAAAGCACAAAGTTACTGAAATGCAAAAATGGCTTGTATTTTTGGATTGGAAATGGATTGTATTTTATATCACATTTCCTACATATTCACACTCAGGGAAGTACTGCCACCTTACCTATTTCTGCCGCCAAGTAGTATTGTCAGCATTACTGTGTTCCGGTTTTGAAGGGTAAGGGTGCTGGTGAAATTACATGCACATGGGACTTGTCAACTTATATCTCAGGGTGACGACGGGCGCAGTGGCAGTGCGTCTCAGATCTTTGCGATTTAAAGCTCTGAGTGGCACTGCAACTGTTATGGACAGGCGTGTAGCTTACCATCAGATGCACGATTTGTTCGTCCCGTCACTTGATACTACAAAAAAGAAACACATTTGCTTTTACCTATTCTTAAAGTAATGCATCCCTTGATAAGAAATCTAAACTAGATCGTAAGTTCTGGTATCTCCTCAATAATCACTCTTTATAAGATACGAGTTTGAGAAAGTAAGGTATAGTTATTTTACTTGGAATCACTTTTTCAATTTGACCAATGCAAGTGTCAGTGGAGAAGAAATCGAAGAAGAGAGTGAAGAAAGAGAACCCAGTCTTGTCGATCGTCCATGTTTAGTGGTTTGAATTTGACACTCAGGGCAGTCTCCGATTGGGGCGATGCCAACCTTGTCAAATTTAATGCCAATAGCAAAACGCAGGCGTATCTATTCTCCACAAAACAGAGACCCTTTAACCTGACTCCGACTTTTCGTGATATATCCATTCCGATAGCCGACCGTCTCCAGCTATTTGGAATGAACCTGTCGTCCAATCTCAACTTCGGCAGGTATTTTGAATCCATGGTCAAAAATGCAGCTTGGCGTTCTTTCCAAGCTGAGACATTTCTTCACACCGCGACAGTTGCTTCAGCTATACCAAGCACAAGTCCGGTCGTGTATGGAGTACTGCTGTCATTTATGGAATGGCTCTGCTAAATATACACCTGGCCACCTTGGATTCAATCGACAAATATGCCAAGAGGCTTATAGGTGACTCGGAATTAGTAGAGGTGAAGCCGCAAACCTGGAACACCGCCGTAAAGTTGCCTTATCGGTATTCTACAGGATATATCACGGATAGTGTGCGATGGCATTGCATAATTTGATTCCGCCTTCCCCTTTCCATCATCGGGCGACTAGGTGTAAGCTGGGATTCCACTCGTATACATTATCGTATATATTGGTTGATATTCCAAGGATTTGCACGATGTATTTTGCTTCCGTTGCATTTTTTTATGGCGAACTATGGAGTGGAATTCCCGGCCTGCAGACTTGTTCCCTGAAAGTTATAACTTGGACCTTTTCAAGGCGAGAGTAAACAGGCATTATTTAGGTGTGCATGCTACATCGTCGACCTCATTGTCACTTTCCACCAGGTGAGACAGAGGTCAAATGCGCACTTATTTTTTATAAAAAAAATATACTACAGGTTATGGGCCCAACACGCTTCACATATGGCCAGTGTGCTAAAACCTAATCAACTCGCCAGCGTTTTAACTGGGTTTTTGTCCAAATACCTCATGAACACCGTTTCAGGGCTCACGATTTTTCTCTTTTGTTTAGTTCATTAAAATCCTCGAGTATATAACCAGAAATAGAGACGAAACGTCATTTAATTTGTTTGAAAACTATTTTGCCAAATCATTACTGTGACATCTGCGCTCCGATTGGCCAGCCCGAATTCGAAACAATCGACGGGTGTCGTTTATTGTCTCACAGCCTCGCTTCTTATCGACCAGTTTAACTTGAGCTTTGGTATAATGGACGATAATTGCAAAATTACATATTTAATATTTAATTATCGAAAAAATGGGATACCGTTTGTTTTGTAATTAGATGTTTTGCTGTTTTTCCCACACCAATGAATGGAACCGCCCCCAGACATAATATCTTTATTACTTTAACTACATAATATTTTTGGAATATACGGAGACGTACACACAGGTCAGTTGTTGGCGCTTTACTATTTCAGTTTTCTAATTTGTGATTTCAGCGCAAACGAGAGTTGATATTTAAAAGTGATATAAGGCCCATTTGCCTGATGAGCTGCCAGGCATGGATGGCCTTTATTTGGAATATACACTTTTTATTTTAAACAATGTCTTAAGTATTTTTTTATATTGAAAGCAAAAACAAAGCCATTGTTCATATATTTAAAGCACTTTTTCACATGACAGTCATAAAAATAATACAAATTACATGGAACAAATTATGTATATGTGAAATATTACAACTCTCCTATTTAAGTATAAATTCCCATAAGTTTAAAAAAAGCGGCCTCAGAAGTTCATGGAATTACTTCTATTTGCCAAGTTATATTGATTTGTGTGGAGAGTGCGCGAAACCGGGTTCATCCCCTAGTTTGCTACCCTTACAGGTGGAATATTTTCTACAAATTTAAATGGGACCAATACTAAGGTACCCTCTTCACAACAAAAAATAATCATCAAAATCGGTTCATAAGTGGAGGTATCGCGTAACATACACATAAAAAAAAACAATCTAATTGAGAATCTCCTCCTTTAACCTCCACCTCCCTTAGTGTACAATGTAAAAAGAAGGCACACACAAATATTTAAGCAGGTTATGTGAGTTTATTTTAATTTGCGACACACACGTCCGTCACTCATCTCAGCTCTGGGCTCATTGAAAACCAGCGCCACATTATGGATGTGGCATTGGCTCAATGAAGGCCTTTTGCGTACGCCACAACCACACAAATGACAGTACAACATTTGTACTCGTTATATTTCGTTTTTTTGCTTTTTGTCTGTTTTGTCCTAGTTCATGTTGTTTTTTGTATTTCTATTTTGTTTATTAATTCTTTTTTCTTGTATCTACGTGTTGTGGCGTTGCAATAAATATCTATTTTATTCCTTTTTTGAAGCCGGTTAAAGGTTATCGACAAAATTTCATTCGTAGAATCTGTGAACCTGAAAAGTTGTCATTTGGCAGATCGCACATGACAACTGAATGTATTATCTCAAAATGGCTTTAATTTATATTAATATTAGGGG